>NC_056732.1:934467799-934760299 GCF_019279795.1 Protopterus annectens | reverse complement strand
CATAAGTACCTGCTGCCAAGGTAAAAAAACAATACATGCTTAGGTCAGCTTGTGATATAATTTTCCTTTCCCAATAATACTTAAAATAAACAACTGGAGGCCATAAATGAAATCAACTCCTATAAATGAATAGGCTGTTCCTCATATAGATTGGCTAATATTTTGCACCTTTTCTTCAGTATGAACTCTGTATTCTATGGTAAATCTATTCTTGTCTTTCTTGTATACTATTGTGAATATAAAGTATTAAAAACAGCTTGGAATGAAACAAAAAGTAACTGTAATGAATCTACATTGACTGAAATTAGTGAATTAACTGGCTTGGGCTATATTAATGTGAAACTATTGATGGTAAGTTTCCTGTGTACAAGCTAACATTACTGCCTGACAGTGCTTGGTTTTCATGTTCAGTTTTTAGCTGGCGTGCCTTCTGTGTAGAGTCTGCACATCCTTACTGAGTCTGTATAGGTTTTACACCTTTTGCTTTAGTTTCCTCCAACCTCTCGAAGATGTGCCATAGATGAATTGGCAATCCTTCATAATGTGTTAAGGTGATGATGTGTTAGAAGCCTATATAAACTTTCTGATAGTGCACCAAGAATATATATTAAAACACACACACACACACACACACAGATATCTATTGTAACTTAGTGTAGTGGCTGCACCTCAAATTTCCTGGTAGATAACAATGGTAAGCAAATAGAATTTCTGGCTGGCAGTCCTTTCAGACATTACTTGATATGCCACAAGGTCAACAATCAGGGCTGAGTGGATTCAAAAGAGGTGCAGGCCTTGGCTGGTTGATATAGTTAGCTTTTGCTACCATCCCTTTAGCAGCTGTAGCAATAGTCTGAAATAGTTTCTCCATGGCACATTAAACTACTTAAGTCATATGTAGTATCTGTGGGAAAGAGCAGTTTTAGCAGTAGGAGACATAAAGAAGCAGGGGTTGAGTCCATCCAGTCCTCTGAAAGGAAATACCTGGAATAACAGGTAATCATAGGCAGATGGAAACCGGGCACCTTTACAAGGCAGGTTCATTGATAATGTTGTAGAATTTTGTGTTCAAAAGTCTAGTGGATTCTGGAGGGTTTTCCTGTGAAGTGAAATCAGTAGAAGTTGAAGTGGTCATGTCAGAGACAGGGAGTCCATATTGGGAGTGGGAACTGCCAGTGGAAGTCCTGATGTTAGCAATTCAAACTATATTTTCTGCCAAGGAGTGATAATGCAGAGACCTTGGTTTACATAGCTGTCAAAGTATTATTTGACAAGGACTTTTTCTGCCAATGACTTTATCATTGTTTTACTAATGCTTTAGCAGTGTGTTAAAGACTTTGTGTGTGCTGGAGAGCTTCAATTTACATGTATGACAAGGTGCTGGCTACAGAGACTTTTTCACCTGTGTACCTAAACTGTGGATTGTTTATTTGGAAGGTAACAAATTAAAGAAGCTAAAGGAACTGCCCCAGCCTGTCAGTGTGAAACCTGGCAAGAGATTATTATTTGCTTTACTTTGGTGCCATAAACGTTTACCATTTACTAAAGTGAGACCTGTTGAAACAGACTTCTTATTGTTTGCTTTAACTCATTACAACTGTGTGACACCTCCAGGTGCTTCTACAGTTACATCCTACTGACACCTGTAGGTGTCAAATATTGCTCGTTCAAGTTTGCCTCAATAATTCCAAAACAATACTACATACAAAGTATTAAAATGCTTCTTAAAGCTTACACAATTGCATGCACAACCATACTGATATTTGACCTCTGTCTAGTGTATTCTTGTTTATATAATATTTATTTATATTGCCATAAATGTCATGTTTTTATAAATAATAATAAAGCAGCATAGACTCAACTGCTTAGCTACATATGAAAGCTCTTAGCTGGATGAACAAAATGCTGCCGGCAGTATGTGTATAACTTGAGTGTTTGCTGAGATATTGTAAGCTGTTCATAAAATAATACAAAAGTAATAGTTACACCTATACTTATTTATTTATTATGTATTTATTATTTACTTATTTTTAGTTATACCTATAAAATCCTGTTTAAGATCTAAAAAGTTGCGTGGGTTTCCTCCCACATACCAAAGACATGCTGTAGGTGAATTGGACACTCTGAATTGGCCCTAGGTGTGAGTGTATGCATGTGTGTATGCCTTCTGTGGAAGGTTAGGTGCCGGGCTGGCAACTCGACACAGTAAAAACTCCACTGCTAATCGTTCTGCAGACTGTTGTTCCGCTGTGGCGACCCCTAACTGGGATAAGCCGAAAGGAGATGATGATGATGACCACTATAAAAAAAGGTTTGTGTTGAAGAGTTTGAAATTTACACTCCTTAGTAACTTCAGTGGTTCCAGAGATATGAACATTTTTTGAAATGTGAGGACACAATTTTATTCTATCAAAGTGTAAGCTGTGCTCTTGAAAGTTGCAGTGCAAACTCCTATTGCTCCATTGGAGGGAATGAGTTAAGTTGAGAAGATTACTGTTAACACTTACTAGTGTGAGAGCTGGTTAGACAGAAAGACTTTTAGTTAACCTCTGTACTTGGCATTCCCTAAGAACAGGTTGTAAAGTACCATCAAGCAATTCCTTTATGTTGATGTTCATGTTACCAGCTTTCTATCATAGTGCTACTTGAATGGCTGTTAAGAACAAAAGTGTTGCTGCATAACATAAGTTGCTGTTTTGAACAGAACATTTTGATTTCCTACCTGTCTCTGTATTTTCAGTTCTAGGTTTGGCAGAGACTGTGCATCTTTAGATTTTGTTAAATAAAGGCACTTTTTGAAAGAAAACGGTGGTGTTTGCTGCCTCTACCAACTATTTAATTTCTTATTTTGATTTTGTTTATCATGTTTGTTTAACTGTGTTTAGTTAAAAACAATTTTCAGCAGAGGCCCAGGCAGATACACTCCAAAATATTACAGACTTTCAGTAATTGCATGAACAAACATTAAGTAATATAGATTAAGAATAACACATTTGCTAATTTGATTACATTCCTATTAATTAAAGGCAATCATTGCAGTATAAAATATACTTATTTAGTGGATGTTGAACATTGACCATTTGATGAGGTATATAGGGATTATCACATATATAACAGATCTTGTGATTAGTGCTTAGAAATTGAAAGAAATGGAAGTGAGGGAATGGAACTTGGTAGAGCAGAAAATGTTAATATTGTAGATAACAGGTGGGGTATTATGCAATTTCAGAGACAATTGTATATGGCTATCATAAGGTTTATTATTATCACCACTAGTGAATGCAGTGGTCAGACAAAACTTCACTTAGTAACTGAAGTTTTTATTCCACCTACCACAACCAAATAAATAAGTGTTAATTCTCTGCAGAAAGAGATCAGTGGTTTTGTTGGAGTGCTAGAGCCCTTTAAAAGAGGGTCCTAGAGCCAAATGGGTACTACTTTAAAGCAGCTGGTCCAGATTTTTGCTACTGCTGCCAAAGGGATTGTAGCAATAGCTAAAGTCTGCAACTCCTTAGAAACCACTCAGTCATAATTGATTACATTGAGGTATATCTAGTGACTTTCAAAAGGATTGCCAGAAAGGAGGGCTTGGACTATTCCTCCTGGGCATGCATCTTAGCAGCATATTTCACAAGGGAAACCCTCTATGCATACATGGATGTTCCCAGTGCAGCATGTATTGAAGCTGACAAAGAAAGAAAGAAAGTTTAATGGCCAGGACCAGGGTTACTTTGGAAACACAAGCCTGCAAATTTCATGAGTGATCTATTTCTAGATTAGAAAAAGTTAAGAAGGCAATTGTTCTAATTGAAACACATAGTAACATTTTGGTTAGACCTCCAAAGGGCTTAATATAGAGTTTTTATTAATAGAGACATTCAAGATACCTTTACCACCTACTGTTAAACAGTGGGCATGTCAAGGACACCTGTGAAATACCGATAGTTTTGTGACACTCTTGTGTTATAAGTATATATTTAAAGAGACATTGAATGAGTTAACTGACAAATCACTGATAAAATAAAAGAGATTACATCTTCTATCCTATGTTTCAAGTGTGGAAAGTGGTGGCATATTGCAAAATGTTGAGGTGAAGGCCATGGAATGCAGTGGAGCCACCATCAAGCTTATTGAAGCCAAAGTCTGTTATTGTTCCACTGCAAAGTAAATAGAGTGCCTGATAACAGCTGATGGCTAAGAACTCAGGTGGCTCTTGGATCTCTGTAGTATGATTCCCTCAGTAAAATCCTAATAAGTTTTTAAGATAAAGGCCCACTGTCTGAGTTACATGCAGGATGTGTACTTATATGGTAGAAGGGGTCTATATTACAATGTCAAAACATTGTAATATCAAACTCCAAATGAGCGACACATATTCATCGAAACGCATTTATGCGATTTGATGAATACTGTACAGGGCAAAGGTGTAGTTGGCCAACTACACAGTGTTGCCCTTTTCTCCACTGCAGTGCAATCTCAGAGTTGGCATATTTATTTAGGGGGTTGTGGGAGGCGAAGCACCCCACATAGTTATGTTTGTAAGTGTGTGTGTGTGTGTGTGTGTGTGTGTTTGAGCAAATGAGTTCTTTTCCAGGGAAATAATTTGCTGGTTTGATCATTCGTGCTTTAGTGCAATCAGTCTTTATGTGTCGATGAAGAGGTATTCGCTTAAACTCCTCTTTGGTGTTATAATATAGACCCAGTAGAGGAGGCACTACCTGGTCATATGAGTGGTGATATGGACTTTGTTTGGGAAAATCCAACACTTGATGGCTGTGTTGCCCTAGGACTTCCTTTCCTTTAAAGGACTGTGGAGACAGTGGAAGGGGAATAACATTAAGGGATCTGGTATTGCCTTTACCACTGATGCAGGGCCAAGACATCCCATTGGTTTATAGGACACAAGCACCTATGCCACTTTGGAGGAAACTTTAGTGAATTTACTGTCATGGTGGAGGAACATAGGAAAATCAAGGTATGAATAAATCTATCCAAGAAGACAGAAGACCATTGTCCCTGCAGAGTAGAAAACCCCAATAAAGGTAGGGGAAGACAAGTAGTCAAGGAGGAGACAAGATCCCAGGAATACCAAACTGATGGGGAATTACAAGGAAATGTTGAGGAAATTGAAGAACTCCAGAAACATGAAGAGGGGAATTAAACAAAAAGGAGTCAAGCAAAATAATAACCTCCAAGAGTAAGCTTCAAACAGAGGTGAAGATAGGAAATATTCTTTAGAGCATCAAAACAAATTATATTTCCTTAGAGAAGAGTGGGAGACATACACTTTCATGCTTGCCGTAACGGGGGAAGAAGCAGAACCTTCAGACATACAAGGCATAACAAATAATGGAGGTTCCGATCTAGAAAAGATCCCAGCAAGTTATGTGATCTTTAAAAAGGCCTGGCAGGAAGAAGAAACCTTATATTGGGCCAAGGAAAATGTATCCAGGATAGTGGACAAGGATTCTTTGATGAGACCACCACTAACTACCTGTATTTCAATATACAAAATGACCAAAAGAGAAGAAGTTACATGACAACTGCTAGTACCTAAGCTCATCAGAACCACAGTGATGAAAATGGCCCCCAGCTGGAGCCCTAACTACAGTTGGACAAATGGGGCAGCTGCTTTGGGCACAGTTTGTTTGAGGGGTACAATTGGCAGGTGTCACTAGTGTGGAAGTACAGTACTGGCTTAACTTTATAAAGCCAAAAGGATATTGTGGCTTCATAAATGAATACTAATACTGCATTTATGGTCGGGCTAAAGCGTTTACTGTGCGGTCATTTAACCAGGCAACCTGCATGTGGCATTTTTAGCAGAAACAAAAAGATCTTTTTTTGTTTTCAGTTTTGTGAAGATTTTTTTTTTACTGCTGCTCAACTTTGAGTTTAAAAGGGTGTCAGTTTGTAGAATTGCATAGGACATCAGATGGCATAGCTAGGGTTCTGGTTCTGTCCACAGCCATGTGAGGGTTGTACCAGTTGAGTATGGGCAACACTAAAGTGGGGTGTTGGCCAGATACTGTTGACCCAGCACAATGAAAATCATTTAAAACTACTAGACTAGTCATAATTAATGTTAGATGACAGCCTCAAGCCCATGATTTAAACCCCCATAATTCCAATGGAATAATTGGAGAGTGATTTTGTATACTTGCAGTGGAAATTATAGTTCTACTGATAAGGACCAGAAATGAACACCAGTATTTTTTGGTGATCCTGGATTATGCCACTAGGTTTCCTGAGACTACATTCCTCACAAAAAGCAGCTCTGGCGACACTGAAAAAGAAGTAGTGCATTTATTCTCACAGGAAGGTACACCTATGGAGATATCAACAGATCAAAGCAACTAATTTATGTGAAAGATTGTGCAAAAGCTTTGCCAGAACTTTCAGGTGAAACACGTAATAGTGTCTGTGATGCTGCCAGCCCAGCTAGCTAGAATTTTGTCAATAATCATGTCATTTGTGAATATTAATATGATTCATATGCTTGTCTTACAAATGTAAGAGAACTGTATGTTATGTACTGAGCTTCAAGAATGTAACCACAGCATACCCTACTGGAAAACAACAGAAATGTATATAAACTATATACTTGTGCAAATGTATGTTTTAATAGTCGAAGCTGGAACACACAGAGTTAACTTTCAAAACTTCAAGAAAATAAGTTGAAATTAAAAGTGCTTTGCAATGTGCTATAAAAAGTAGTTTCAGTGCAGCAAGCAGACACATAGTATCTTTTAAATATAGATAGGAATATAGCAAAGATTAATTTAGATGTTTTCTGTATTAATTTGAGACTGTCCTGCAATGTTTTTAAAATATTTCCTGTGATTCTGAACTCTGCGGTTACTGAGTTGTTTGAGTATTGTCTTGTTCTTTTATTATTATTTAATATATTTAAACATTTTAATTGTGACTGGTTTGTTTGGAGATATTTAAGCTCTTACAGTACTTGCATATGTATTTGGTGACACTGTACAGGCCACTCCTGAATAGCTTTGAAAGTCTTGGCCACAATTACGATTTGGATAATAGTAACATTACACAGTAGGATTGGGCACCCTTTGTATGGGCCTTACAGTAGCTGATAAGTAGCTGATAAATAGTGTTTGGTGGCAGTGATAAACTACCTTATAGTCTGGGCAGAAGGGGGCATAGCTAGTAAACCTGTGCCAGCCTTCCTCAGGAGTGTCTTTGTGTTTGTATATAAATCAAATCTCAAAGTGTATATATATATATATATATATATATATATATATATATATATATATATATATATATATGTGTGTGTGTGTGTGTGTGTGTGTGTGTGTGTGTGTGTGTGTGTGTGTGTCAGCTACTTGGACAGGGACACAAAGCACTGGTTGGACAGAGATGGTGCTGGAGATTTTGGCTTCACCACTCCAGCTGAGATCTTAACCCTATAGCTGTACCAGTGGGGAGTCTTACTGGGAATCTGGAGAAACAGGCAGAAACCATCCCCAGATGGACTGTGGTCTCTGTGTGCTCTTAAGGGAAATTGTACTTGACTGTGTGTGTACTTGTCATCCTCCCATTATGTATGTCCCTCACTGTTGCCAGTGGTGAGGATTGAGGCTCTTTGATTACTGGGCCAGTGCAGGGGAGTCACAGTGTCTATTTACCACACTCAAACAGATATCTTGATAGAAATGTTAAACAGAACCCTAATATTTATGCTTAGAAAAGCTGAAGAGACAAACAGGAAAAATTTAAAAAGACTGCTACCTATTTGATGTTCTCCTTGAGGAAGGTAGTCCAAGCCATAACAAGGTTTTATAGACTGTAGGGTAAATAATATAGGGGACTATTGGATGTGTTAGATGTAGTAAAGGAAACACTGGAATAAGAGGAGACCCATTTTAAAACTGCCATTCAGCACTAAGATAATTTAATGAAAATCTCTTCTCTCTTTATATGTGTATTATATATAAATTATGTATATATATATATATATATATATATATATATATATATATATATATATATATATGGGTCTACTTTCATAGACCGAAGCGCCACTTTACCGACACCGAAGACCGAGACGGAACGACCGAACAGGTAGGTTACAAAACGCGATATCCCGGCGGCTGAGAGACCGACAACGGCAGCGTGTGAGCGATACGGTAAGTGTCGAAAGTGACAGATGTAGTATTGGGGAGCGGACAGGTAAGTGTACGATACTGAGGGATTTTAGGATAGTGTGTGGAAAATGTGAGTGTGCGGTGGTGTCGGACTAAGGGTTCCGTGAGGTAAGTGTGTGGAAGTGACGAGAGCTGTGTAGGGTAGTGTTAAGTGTGTTAGGGTTAGAATGCGGGTGGAGTGAGTGCGATAGTGATGGGCTGAATATTTCAGGGTGTGTTAAGTGAGTTAGGGTTAGGGTGCAGGTAGGATGAGTGTGCGATAGTGAAGGTGTTGGGGTTTAGGGGTGTGTTAAGTGAGTTAGGTTAGGGTGCGGGTTGGGTAAGTGCGGTAGTGTCGGACGTTAGGGTTAGGGTTTAGGTTAAGGTTAGTGGATATGTTGTTGTGTGCAATGTGTATTTGGCGTTTTTTGTGTCGGTGTTTTGGTGTTCGGTATGTTGAGTTGTCGGTGTGGTGTGTTGTCGGTTGTTTGGGGTGGGGAAAATGTGTGTCGGTGATTAAGACGTCGGTCTATGAAAGTAGACCCATATATATATATATATATATATATATATATATATATATATATATATATATAGATTCACTTTATAATCTCAAAATACTAAAATACTGAATTTTAGTATCTTGAGACTAAAAAGCCGAAAGCCCAAAAACACGACACCCACAACCATTAAATTCAAAATCCCGATCATTAACATACACATACCACCACACAAACAGGCACACATACACCTACCTAATAACACTACAACAAACAAAACAACACACACAAACACAACATGACAAACAAACATACCTACCCTATCTATAAGCAGGAGGGAAAGCCCCCCTGCACCCCTCCATGTGGGGGAGCTGTGCCCCCCCACACCCCCACTACTTATATATACTAACTCTGAAGTTGCACTAAACACACAAACATATAAAACCCACCACTACAGACACTCACACACACTGAAATCCCTACCCAATACCCCTACAAGACTACCACTTACCTGAATCCCCAACTAAATCCACAAACCACACCGCATATCATGAACACGACAACACAATGGTGGATTTGATATTTCTGCATTCGATATTATGCTGTTTCATGTAACTGCACTTTCAACTTTATAGTCTCAAAATACTAAAATTCAGTGTATTAGTATTTTGAGATTATATAGTGAAACTATATATATATATATATATATATATATATATATATATATATATATATATATATATTACAAGGAAAGTCACTGTAGCTCTCCATTTTGATAGTATGGATGATGTACAGCACAGGGCTGTAGATGTAAAAGTATATTCACCTCCCCACACATCTTTTAGTTCTTGCAATTTTGGACCAAGATTTAAGAAACCTTTTTCAGACCCTCACCTTAAATAAAAGTATAAGGATTTTGAAACTTGATAATGGAGGTGAAGTTGTATTGCTTGATCACATTGATTACATTGTGGAGATATTTAAGACACTAACACCTGCTGTATATCCTGGTCTCTAGAACTGAAATTAAAATTGCTTATAAAAAATATAGACATATTTGGACGACTGTATTTCACAAGGCTTGATATCTGGTTCTTTGCACTATTTTTTAAAAAAAACAACAATCCTATTTCTCAACAATTTTAGGCATCTCAAAGGTCCACAAAACTATCAACAAGCTGCCTTTTAGACCCACAGTAGCAGCTCAAGGTTCCAAAACTTAATCATTAGCAGCATATATTGAGCAACCAATGTAGCCTTTTTTCTCAGAGTCCTCTCATACCTTAACAGACTCTTGGAATTTTTGTTAGACAAGATTAAATTTGACCTTTGGGATAGTAGTCTGTTCTTTGAATATAGATGTAGTGGATTTATTTACTTTTATTCTAAAGCATGAGGGGATGGAAACATTTAATGAAGCATTACTTAATTGTACTTTTTGATTAACACTGGTATTTATATGATATTGAACTTGATGGAATTGCTGTTCAACAATTTCATTGGTTTTGAAGGAGAAACATATAAATAGGTCAAATGATTAGCCATGGGTGCAGCATGTGCACCCTGCTACACAAACTTAGTCTTGTTGACTTGGGAAAAGTACTGTTTTCCCCTCAAATTTCACATTCATTGTAGAATTTATTTGCATTTTTATCCTATGTGATGGCTCACAGGATGCTTTACATGAGTTTTGGAGAATATAAAACACACCACTTATTTTTAAAGTTTTCATACACCTATGCTAAAATCAGCTGCACGGATACAACTATTTTTAAGTGTGACAGTGGTTTTGAGTCCTCTATATACAGAAAGATGACCTTTTCTAATGCATAGTTTTCACCCATTTCATTATAAAAGGAATCTTGTTAAGGGACAATTTGTATGATTAGCAATAGCAGTACCTATTGAAATTATTTTTGAAAATTATGGTTGAAAAGAGTAAATTTAGAATGTATGTTTTATGAAAGAGAATATGCAGCAACTTTGGTTAAGAGTTAAAGTTCAGAAGTTGCTTTGGGTTGGGGGAAAAATATGGACCATTACATGGTACTGATTTGACTAATTTGACATGCCTAGTAATATCAGCAGTCTGCCCGCTGTCCAAAGCAACAAGAAAAGGGATTCAGTTACCATTTATAATACAAGTTTTAAAACAGCTCTTTGTACTGTCATGCAGTGTAGGGTCAACTATGTTAAAAAATATATTGTTATAAGGAGCTAGACTATTTTTAGGGCAAACAAAAGTGTACAAATATTGTGGAGAATGGTCCACAGTTTGTCTATAAGACAATGTAGAACATGAAAAGAATGTTTGAGGGTGTAAAAAACATAAACACAAACAGAAGTGGCAAGAATAATAAAGGAACTCATAAATGTGGGAGGTGTACCTGAAGTCAGTTTATATTAAGGGGTAATGAAATAGTTGTTGAAAATTGTCACAGTAGCAAAGTGACCCTGAAAAATGAAAACTGTAATTCCTTTGAGATTGTTTATATAGCCAAGTGTGACACCTGATTTGCCTTTAACATAGGTAAAACAGAAATTGAGGAAATGGTATATGAACACTGTTATGGCATAAAATAAAATCCAACAATGCGCTATACAAACATTCAGTTTTATCTAAAAGTTATTAAAAGTTTTTGTTTGGTATGGTTGAGATAGTTCCACATGACCCAGGGAGGGTCATGGGAAACCAAAACTTGAGTATAGGGTAATGTACTGGCAAATCCGGTTAAATGCATCTACTTCTCCTTACCTAAACGAGCATGCTTCCATTAACCTAATATTAAAGTTAAGGGCTGCCAAACTATAATGTGTATAAGAGTAATTTAAGATGTTTTTAATGAATCTCAGTGCCTGTAGCTGTAAGTAACTTGTTTATTTTGTGTAGGATTTTAATAAAGTTGACTTGAATTTTTAATACGAAGGAACCTATAATTAAATTACAAGATATGAAGTAGTCTTACATTTATCTTTTAAGGATATTACAATATATTTTTATTCACTACATTTTTCTTTACCTTCTATTACTTGTTTTATTTTTAGGAGGTCTTTTTGGCATCCAATGATGCTATATAATTTGTAACGTAACTAAATGAAATGGATAGTTAAAGAAAGTAATGTGTAAGATTGTTCTGATGGAAGTCCTGTTGAATACTTGTAGTATGAAAGTACATTGTATTCTATTGATTTTGTGCTAAACTGACTTTATTAAACAAATTTTTTCAGCCTAACCTCTGAAAAATGTTGTTGATTGTTTTGTGCTGACCATGCATAGCCCTGTGGACTTTAGGAATCTTTTTGTTTCCTTTATAATCATGGCCTGTGCCAAGACAATGTAAACATAATGGTGTTTAAAGAAATTCTGAAAATATTTAAAATTTCTTTACAGGGTAAGTCCCTATAAGTCAAAGAAAAACACGCTCCCTCAGAGATGCAAAATAACATAAGGCTTAATACATGGAAAAAATAAAAGGTAACACAGTCTAATATGTTGAATGAGTCATAAGAGGTGTTATCAGTTACATTTTTCAACATTTTTAAGCTTGATATGTTTATTATGGTTTCTAAATGTGTTTTTATTGAGTGTATTTTTGTTGATATATGATGGATCACTGATTTTACAACTGAAAAATATAACCGTGACCAAAGTTAAAATTTCATTACAAAATGAGTAGTCATATCCAGCTTACATTTTCACCACAGAAGGGCATTATTATCCCATGTTGCAGACTCAGTGTAGAAAGGACCACAGGAACCAGCTCCCCAAATACTGTATGCAATTACATACTGTAGGGTGCTTGCAAAGCACTGTCTATTAAAGTTCAGACCTAGATTCATACAGAATTCCTGCTTGCCAGAGCAATACTTGCACTGTATATTGCTGATACATTGCAGTGTAAAGTATACATGAATATCAAATGGCAACACAATGTGCATGTGACAGATAGTTGTACTCCAGTGTTGAAAGGGAAGCATTATTAAAAAGTTGCAAGCCAACCAAGTGTGCAGTGGAACAGAGCAATACATAAGCTTTTGAGCAATGTAGCAGCCATTCACTGGGTAGAGAAAATCTCAATAGATTTTGGCATGTGGAGGAGCAGACTGTTTTCATGCACTACATAGTAATAACTTGCATCCTAGTGTAAACAGTTGGTATCTGGTGTTCAGTCAACTGGGTAGTTAATGATTCCATGAAATGGGAGGAAAGGGGAGCATGGGACAACTGGAAATTGGAGAAAATAGTGGAGAGAGGCAGACACAGTGGGAAAACATAAAAAGAAAATGCAAGTGGATGACAGTTGCTTTCCTTGTACACTCTACTGTCTGACAGAGGAAGCAGTTTTGAATGACAGTAAAAAAAAATAGAAAAACATTTAAAATTTTTAATTTGAGCAGCATAAATACCAAACACTTACTATATCATTCAGGGCATCCATGCTGGACATCTGTATGGTGGCAGTGTTAGAGGTCCTCATACCTGGTGCCTTCTTTGGTTACTGATCCTGGAGATGCTAGTAGCCTCTGTCAAAGGTTTAGCCAGGTCAAACTAGGCAACCATGTTCCTAAATGGAACCACACAATGTACTAGCAGCTACTTCCTGAACTGCCAGTGTAGGGAAAAGAGCATGGTTTTGCTCTCCTTAGCATATGAGACATGCTCACTGTGAGGCAATAGCACTTAGCAGCTATTGCCACAATTATCCACTTAAACAAAATCATAGCCTATGGTTCACAGCGAAATGTGGATTATGAGCAGCTCAGCCTAATACCAACTTGAATCAAGATGTCTGTATATATGCAGGTACCCTACATGAATCCTTTGGCACAACATGTCAGTGGCATGCAGTGGGACCTATCTGAGCATCATATTATCTTTGAGTTTCTCCAAAATATAGTGATTCATATACATGCATTGAACCTACCCCTACTAAATAAATGACTGCTTTAATGGAAGTGCTCCCATTTTAAATGCCAAAAGATGAGGAGAAGGAACAGCAGCACAATACAGCAGTTTAAATCAAGCTCCTAGCTGAAGCTTTATTGGAACCAGAGAAGCACTGTTTAAAGAAGACACAGCCCTAAATAGGTACATGCTGTTCTCCAGTACTGTAGTAAGATGTATTGTTGTACATGTGAACACTTGACTTGGAACAGAGTCTTGGGTACATATACTAATCTGTATTATACTTTCCTGTTAACTTTTATTGTTGCAATATACAATAGTAGCATGTTATGCATATCCCATTATATGTTAGATACCATGTTTATATTCATTCTTATATTCATATTATACCTTAATACCATAAACAGCCATCATTTTTAATCACATTCAATCTAAAACCAGTCTAAGTATGCACTATGTGTGTGTGTGTGTGTGTGTGTGTGTGTGTGTGTGTGTGTGTGTGTGTGTGTGTGTGTATATAGTGTGATCTGATGAGTTGATTGATAAGCTTGCCTTATATTTTCAAATCACTTGAATTGGAACGTTAAAGCTGTCCACATATTTAAATAACATGAATGAAACCTGCAACTTGTAGCTGTATATGCACACTGTAGCTGTGAAGGCAATCCACTATATCAGGGCTGCCTATCCATATTACTATCTTGTATGCCCTACACAAATGTGTTGAGTGCATATTTTATTTTTATTTATTTATTTTACATTTGTTGACCGGGCTAGTCCAGCTGGATATATGCCCATTTTCAGTGGAAGCCTGGGGAGAAAAGCTCCAAAAGCAGCAAAAAAGCAAGAGCAATGGTAATTACAATAGACATTGGTACATTACAATGGTAATTACAATCGACATTGGTACTTTACAATGGTAATTACAATAGACATTGGTACATTACAATGGTGATTACAATAGACATTGGTACAATACAATGGTGATTACAACAGACATTGGTACATTACAATGGTAATTACAATAGACATTGGTACATTACAATGGTAATTACAATAGACATTTGTACAATACAATGGTAATTACAACAGACATTGGTGCATTACAATGGTAATTACAATAGACATTGGCACACTACAATGGTAATTACAATAGACATTGGTACTTTACAATGGTAATTACAATAAACACTGGTACATTACAATGGTAATTACAATAGACATTGGTACTTTACAATGGTAATTGCAATAGACATTGGTACATTACAGTGGTAAATACAATAGACATTGGTACATTACAATGGTAATTACAATAGACATTGGTACATTACAATGGTAATTACAATAGACATTGGTACTTTACAATGGTGATTACAATAGACATTGGTACATTACAATGATAATTACAATAGACATTGGTACATTACAACGGTGATTACAATAGACATTGGTACATTACAATGGTGATTACAATAGACATTGGTACTTTACAATGGTGATTACAATAGACATTGGTACATTACAATGGTATTTACAATAGACATTGGTACATTACAATGGTAATTGCAATAGACATTGGTACATTACAATTGTAATTACAATTGACATTGGCACTTTACAATGGTAATTACAATAGACATTGGTACATTACAATGGTAATTACAATAGACATTGGTACTTTACAATGGTAATTACAATAGACATTGGTACATTACAATGGTAATTACAATAGACATTGGTACATTACAACGGTGATTATAATAGACATTGGTACATTACAATGGTGGTTACAATAGAGATTGGTACATTACAGAGGTGATTACAATAGACATTGGTACATTACAATGGTGATTACAATAGACATTGGTACTTTACAGTGGTGATTATAATAGACATTGGTACATTACAGTGGTATTTACAATAGACATTGGTACATTACAGTGGTGATTACAATAGACACTGGTACATTACAGCGGTAATTACAATAGACACTGGTACATGACAATGGTAATTACAATTGACATTGGTACATTACAATGGTAATTACAATAGACATTGGTAAATTACATTGGTAATTACAATAGAAATTGGTACATTACAGTGGTAATTACAATAGACATTGGTACTTTACAATGGTAATTACAATAGACATTCATACATTACAGTGGTAATTACAATAGATGTTGGTACATTACAATGGTAATTACAATAGACTGGTGCATTACAAAAATTGGTACATTACAATGGTATTTACACCAGACGTTGTTACATTACAATGGTAGTTACAATAGACATTGGTACATTACAATGGTAATTACAATAGACGTTGGTACATTAAAATGGTAATTACAATAGATGCTGGTACTTTATACAGTGGTAATTACAATAGACATTGGTACATTACAATGGTAATTACAATAGATGTTGGTACATTACAATGGTAATTACAATAGACATTGGTACATTACAATCGTGATTACAGTAGACACTGGTACATTATAATGGTGATTACAATAGACACTGGTACATTACAATGGTAATTAAAATAGACATTGGTACATTACAATGGTAATTACAATAGACATTGGTACATTACAATGGTAATTACAATAGACATTGGTACATTACAATTGTAATTATAATCGACATTCATACTTTACAATGGTAATTACAATCGACATTGGTACATTACAATGGTAATTACAATAGACATTGGTAATTTACAATGGTAATTACAATAGACATTGGTACTTTACAATGGTAATTACAATAGACATTGATACTTTACAATGGTAATTACAATAGACATTGGTACTTTACAATGGTAATTACAATAAACACTGGTACATTACAATGGTAATTACAATAGACATTGGTACTTTACAATGTTGATTACAATAGATATTGGTACATACAATGGTGATTACAATAGACATTGGTACATTACAATGGTATTTACAGTAGACATTGGTACATTACAATGGTGATTACAGTAGACACTGGTACATTATAATGGTGATTACAATAGACACTGGTACATTACAATGGTAATTAAAATAGACATTGGTACATTACAATGGTAATTAAAATAGACATTGGTACATTACAATGGTAATTACAATAGACATTGGTACATTACAATTGTAATTACAATCGACATTGGTACTTTACAATGGTAATTACAATAGACATTGGTACATTACAATGGTAATTACAATAGACATTGGTACTTTACAATGGTAATTACAATAGACATTGGTACATTACAATGGTAATTACAATAGACATTGGTACATTACAACAGTGATTATAATAGACATTGGTACATTACAATGGTGATTACAATAGAGATTGGTACATTACAAAGGTGATTACAATAGACATTGGTACATTACAATGGTGATTACAATAGACATTGGTACTTTACAGTGGTGATTATAATAGACATTGGTACATTACAGTGGTATTTACAATAGACATTGGTACATTACAATGGTGATTACAATAGACACTGGTACATTACAGCGGTAATTACAATAGACACTGGTGCATGACAATGGTAATTACAATTGACATTGATACATGACAATGGTAATTACAATAGACATTGGTACATTACATTGGTAATTACAATAGACATTGGTACATTACAGTGGTAATTACAATAGACATTGGTACTTTACAATGGTAATTACAATAGACATTTGTACATTACAGTGGTAATTACAATAGACATTGGTACATTACAATGGTAATTACAATAGACATTGGTACATTACAATGGTAATTACAATAGACGTTGGTACATTAAAATGGTAATTACAATAGATGCTGGTACTTTACAGTGGTAATTACAATAGACGTTGGTACATTACAATGGTAATTACAATAGACGTTGGTACATTACAATCGTGATTACAGTAGACACTGGTACATTATAATGGTGATTACAATAGACACTGGTACATTACAATGGTAATTAAAATAGACATTGGTACATTACAATGGTAATTAAAATAGACATTGGTACATTACAATGGTAATTACAATAGACATTGGTACATTACAATTGTAATTACAATCGACATTGGTACTTTACAATGGTAATTACAATAGACATTGGTACATTACAATGGTAATTACAATAGACATTGGTACTTTACAATGGTAATTACAATAGACATTGGTACATTACAATGGTGATTACAATAGACATTGGTACTTTATAGTGGTGATTATAATAGACATTGGTACATTACAGTGGTATTTACAATAGACATTGGTACATTACAATGGTGATTACAATAGACACTGGTACATTACAACGGTAATTACAATAGACACTGGTACTTGACAATGGTAATTACAATAGACACTGGTACATTACAATGGTAATTACAATAGACATTGGTACATTACATTGGTAATTACAATAGACATTGGTACATTTCAGTGGTAATTACAATAGGCATTGGTACTTTACAATGGTAATTACAAAAGACATTGGTACATTACAATGGTAATTACAATAGACATTGGTACATTGCAATGGTGATTACAATAGACTGGTGCATTACAAAAATTGGTACATTACAATGGTAATTACAATACACGTTGGTACATTACAATGGTAATTACAATAGACATTGGTACATTACAATGGTAATTACAATAGACGTTGGCACATTAAAATGGTAATTACAATAGATGCTGGTACTTTACAATGGTTATTACAATAGACATTGGTACATTACAGACGTTGGTACATTACAATGGTATTTACAATAGACTTTGGTACATTACAATGGTAATTGCAATAGACATTGGTACATTACAATGGTAATTACAATAGACATTGGTACATTACAATGGTAATTACAATAGACATTGGTACATTACAATGGTAATTACAATAGAGATTGGTACTTTACAATGGTGATTACAATAGACATTGGTACATTACAATGGTAATTACAATAGAGATTGGTACATTACAATGGTGATTACAATAGACATTGGTACTTTACAATGTGATTACAATAGACATTGGTACATTACAATGGTATTTACAATAGACATTGGTACATTACAATGGTATTTACAATAGATATTGGTACATTACATTGGTGATTACAGTAGACACTGGTACATTATAATGGTGATTGCAATAGACACTGGTATTTTACAATGGTAATTAAAATAGACATTGGTACATTACAGTGGTAATTAAAATAGACATTGGTACATTACATTGGTATTTACAATAGACCTTGGTACATTACAGTTGTAATTACAATTGACATTGGTACTTTACAATGGTAATCACAATAGACATTGGTAGATTACAATGGTAGTTACAATAGACATTGGTACTTTACAATGCTAATTACAATAGACATTGGTACATTACAATGGTAATTACAATAGACATTGGTACATTACAACGGTGATTACAATAGACATTGGTACATTACAATGGTGATTACAATAGAGATTGGTACATTACAATGGTGATTACAATAGACATTGGTACATTACAATGGTAATTACAATAGACATCGGTACATTACAATGGTGATTACAGTAGACATTGGTACTTTACAATGGTGATTACAATAGACATTGGTACATTACAATGGTATTTACAATAGATATTGGTACATTACATTGGTGATTACAGTAGACACTGGTACATTATAATGATGATTACAATAGACACTGGTACATTACAATGGTAATTAAAATAGACATTGGTGCATTACAATTGTAATTACAATAGACATTGGTACATTACAATGGTAATTACAGTAGACATTGGTATATTACAATGGTAATTACAATAGACATTTGGTACATTACAGTGGTAATTACAATAGACATTGGTACATTACAATGGTAATTACAATTGACATTGGTAGATTACAATGGTAATTACAATAGACATTGGCACTTTACAATGGTAATTACAATAGACAATGGTACATTACAATGGTAATTACAATAGACATTGGTACATTACAATGGTAATTAGAATAGACATTGGTACATTACAATGGTAATTGCAATAGACACTGGTACATTACAATGGTTATTACAATAGACATTGGAACTTTACAATGGTAATTACAATAGACATTGGTACATTACAATGGTAATTACAGTAGACATTGGTACATTACAATGGTAATTACAATAGACATTGGTACATTACAATGGTAATTACAATAGACATTGGTACATTACAATGGTAATTACAATATACATTGGTACATTACAATGGTAATTACAATAGACATTGGTACTTTATAATGGTAATTACAATAGATATTAGTACATTACAATGGTAATTACAATAGACATTGGTACATTACAATTGTAATTACGATAGACATTGGTACATTACAATGGTAATTACAATATACATTGGTGCATTACAATGATTAGTTACAAACTGCCTAAGTACGATTTAGCATTCCAGTAGGGAATACCTGATATGAACACACCTTTATGTAATTTATATTTAAGAGACAGTATAGATTCTAAAGTCACAGATAAGTTTCAAATGAAAACAGTAGTGTTAATTGGTTTGGATATTCCTAGGCAAAGAACAAGGTTACAGTTTTATTATTCAGTTTAACAAGAGTACAGTTATTTGTTGTAGTGAAACCTGTTGTGGGCTTTCACAGGTTTAATTGCAACATCACAGCTGTGTAAACTACTGTTACCTGTGACAGCCCTAAGTACCCACCTTCCTATGTTTGTTTTTGAAGGCCAGCCTACACCTATATATATATATATATATATATATATATATATATATATATATATATATATATATATATATATATATCCTGGTAGGTGTCTGTGTTGCAGTGTCTCCAGTTGTATACATGCACATCTGTCCCTACCATTAGCCTGGGGTGTCACTGAAGTACTCCACTGTACATAGACTAGCATATTTGTGGCACTTACATTGTTCCTATCCCTGTTCAAACCTGCGCTGTTGTGTATATCTATGACAACCCACTGGTTTTAACTGATAGCCTTCTCTCCACAGCATTCACTAGCCTATGGCCAATGTCTCCTGTTTTCATAGGTGTCATCACATCTTCAAAAGGGGCTGACTGCAGGGGTTGGACAAGTTCAGCTGAGCTGAGAATGATGTCCTGCTGCAGACAGTATGGATGCAGGGGCACAAACTGCTGGAGAGAGGAGTTGCTCAGTACTCTCTACAGGACTACATTTGGGAAACATTGGTCAGCAGTATCAATGCTGTTAGTGGGCAAAATTGCACAATACAGAAGAATGTTATTGACATGATCAAACAGGCCTTCAAGAACACATTTAGCAAAGTGACTGAAAGGTTGGCCACTAGAAGGGGTGAGGGGCACATCCCACTGAAAACCTAACTGACGAGGAGGGCATGAGTAACATACCTGGAGGAGAGGACACAGGTTCCAGGACTTTCCAACCTTTACATGTCTCAGAGGCAGATGCACCAGGTTAATAACTGCATTGAATGTGTATATATAGCAGCTTTGCTCATGCAGGGTGTAGAAAGGCCACAATCATGACTGTATATGTTTCCTATAAATTTATTAGTGTGCAGTCACAAAAGAATGGCAGCAGAGGTATTTCTTCTATAGATGCATGTTTTGGGCCATTGTTTTATGCAAAACAGGGCCTCACATGTACCATGGCTACTCCAAATCACACTGTTCTGTCTCATGTTGTGTATTCACAGGCCTGACCACAGCTACAGTGACACTTGTACAGGCTATTTTAGGACAACAGGCTAATATCAGCACCTGTACAGGGTCTGATGATGATGCTGATGATGTTGAGGCACAGGTCAAGTTACAGATCACTGACACATAGGCAGTGTTTTTCCCCTACCTAGATGGTTTTCCAACCATTGTTGAGGGTGACGATATGGCCTTACTCATACTTGAGCTTGATAATTTACATTATGAGTGCTCACCATCCCTACTGGGGTCAGGTGCCCCTGTGATGGAGACTATCAGCATTGTTCCCCCATTATTGGAGAAGCTGAACAGTGCACTACATCCTATGTAGGTATGCCCCCCCTATAAGGTAGCATAGCAAGAGTTTTCAGCTCTGTCACATGTCATACCCAACCCATGATAGACGGGCAGTTCTAGGGCATAATTGGTAGATATGTAGGGCTGTCATTGGGACACAGTCTGCTATTACCCATATCAACATAAAAACAATTGCTGTGCCGCATAATTTCTTTGAGGATGTCACCCTGCACTGTCATTGCCTTAGTGAGACAGCAGAGTTCAGAGACAATGTTATGCTCGGTCTCATGAGGATTATGGTGGTGTGCACCACTGGCAGGTACGTATACAGGATGGCTGTGTTGTGAGGCTATCCCAGGGTATACAATCTTCACTTGACACTTTAACAGTATGATATTCCATTTCTCCATGTCATGGGTGGTGGTAACTGTCAATCTCCAGGGGCAGGACAATCATCAGATGATTCCATCCAGATACCATTCCTGCAGTAGTGCAATATCTGTGTCACAGGGTCTTCAAGTTCTATGACATTAAGACAGGGCTGTGACTCCAGCTGGCAGATATGTTGTTATTCCCCTCCCTATCACATGACACATGACATTGTCCATGACACTGAGTATTTAGTACTGCAAAAACCCTATCTCCACATTTGGAATCACCCACCCTCCACCCAAGTTATATTGACAGCCACATTCACTGTGTCCTCCACACTTCCTTGTTTACAGTGTGATGTCTGTTGCACAGTGTAACTTAATCATGCACTTTCCAGCATAGCTTTTAACTAACAATACATTTTTGTTGTGTGTAAAGCTGTATTGTTGCTGTGCACTTGTTAAGGTCAGTAGATGGACTAGGTTATGCTGCTACTTTGCCTGGACTGCTGTGTAAATTACCTATGGCTGTCTGGGTGAATGTGATGTATCAGCTGCTTACACATTCCTGGCCTCTCCACATCACGGAATGATGTTGGTGTCCTGACTGTAGCAGGGTCTACTGTAGGGGGTTATGTTGGTTCTCACAACAGTTAGCTAGCCTGTATGATTCCTAGTAATAATATTATGCAGCTTGCGGTTTTCTGAGAACATCTTTCAGGCTGTGGTAGGCGTATGTTGCACTACATTCGAGATTTATCCAGGCAGTGGAATCAGACCTTTAGCAGACCAGCACACTGAACACATGCTGTACAGTACTTCTGGTATGCACGCAGGCAATGTTGTATTGTGCTTAGCTGTGCTGTGTGAGTTCCATGTGCACATCACCAATCAGAGCTCTGGTGGGTATCCTCCATGCCTAAAACACAGTAGGAAGGAATGGTGGGGTAAGACATGTGCACACCATCCTTGGCTGTGTATAATTCAGACTGCCAGAGTACCTGCACTTACCAACTGGGTAGCCCTGTGAAATTTTACTATGCAGGAAGTGACAATACAGGTGACTTGTATACCAGATGTGGGAATCAAAGGTATTGTCATGGTGCTGTGCAGGCATAGAGGTTATCAATTCCTGTGTAGTGTACACTACCTTGCAGTTTAATAGAATGGTAGCCCTTTCTGTTTTATATAAGACAGTCCTTGGACACCAGTTGGTGCCTTTATTGCTACATGAGTGCAATCTATAGCACGTGGTGCTTTGGAAGAGCTGGTGACATCATAGAAGCCAGTTATGATGGTGGATCTGTCTGGTGTGCTGGAGAAACAGATATGCTCATCCACATGTGGAAGTAGCCTGTCAAGGAATATATTTAGTATTCTGCAGCAGGTCTATATCTAGACTATGCCTGAAGTGTCCCTTGTTTGTCTCTGGATGGCCCTTGTAGCTAGTATAATAAGTGCTACACATACCATAGTGTCTACAATATAAGCAATCAATATATACTCTTCAACTTCTCAGCTTTCAAAATCATAGCAGGAAACTATCAAAAGTCATAACAGAGGGTCTGAAATCACTGGAATTAGCTCTTATAAAGATGGGGACATAATGTGTAAATTTACTCTCTTGGCACAACCTATAAAATTAGAACTCTTAAGATGCTAACAGTTGAACAACTACTTGCTGTATCAGAAATTAATAATTACTGCACTGTGATAAATTACGTTGCCTACTTCCATATGGTATAAAACAGCCAAATGGTGACCGTCCTTGCAGTTGATAACCACCGGTACAGATTTCTGAACTGCTGTAGATCCCATCAGAAGCGGTGATGGGGTCAGATAGCAACAATCCCCCAGTAATTCCATTACTGTTCCAACATTATTCTCTTGCCATAAACACAGAATAAATTTGTTAGAAAAATGTGTATTTGAATATATGAGAAATGCTAGTTTAAAAGCAAAGTAGTATATAATGCATTTTATTCTATTTATCATATAATAGTAAGGATTAATTCATGTGTAAATGTAAGTAGTTTTGAAACTGCAGTGTGGCTTGAAGCAAAGCTGACCTTCGACCCTGGCAGATGCAAGCTTAGCAAGTTTTAATGTTTATGCTTTTCACAAGTGATTATCTGCTGGGTCAGGAAATTAAATGTGTGAAATAATGAAATCTTCTGCTCTTTCCTGTTGGAATGATTTGGCCTTGTATATGTGTTATTGAGATAAGCATGCAGCTGGTAGGAAAGTGTAACAGAGAACAAAGAAGATTATTAAAAGACTGAATCTGCTATTGTATTCGAACTGATATGAAACCTTGAAGAAGTAACTTTACAAAAAGACATTATGTTTGACCAGCTGGATAGCAAGGCTGTATTGTATCTAGAGGAAAAGTTTTTTTAAATATACAGCATCAACAGCTTTATGAATAGAAGACTGTAAGCTAAAGTGATGTAGATGCCCTGTGACATATTACGTCAGTAAGGTGGGCATAGCTTAAATGTTAAACCTATATAAAATTGTGTGCTTCCTGTTTCATGTCAGACAAAATTCTGTACTTGTATGTTTTTTGCCTCCTGGTGTACACTAGTAAACTTTTTAACCTGAACATCCTGTGTATTGAAATCTTATTTTATTTAACAGTTTGGTCCTTCGCAGATGGAATTCCCTTGGTAAGCCGCAGATCAGAGCGTATCGGTGGTCGAATACTGCGCAGGAGAAGTTACCAAAATGGTTCTTCTTGAGTGAAAAGACCTCCGACTGAATTGTCGTGTAAAGAGGCTGGCCACTTTCTGATCTGTGGCCGAAAAGTGGAACTTGGACTTTCTCAATACCGGAGGCCCAGGTAGGAAGAATTTGCCTTTTTTTTCTGTTTTAGATCAGGGACTAGGTTACAGTATATTGTTGTCAAGATTTGTTTTGTAGATCAGGGACAAAAGGAAGTACTGCATATTTGGTCATAGATCAGGGTAACAGAATAAGGTAGGCAGTTATTCTAGATAAACTGTAAACAGGAACTGAGAACTTGATATCACGTGATAAAAAGGGTTATGTAACATTTTTTTTGCCATGGAAAATCAGTGCACTAAAACATTGCGAGATCCGCCCCTAACCGAAGACGCAAAATACATGCAATTACAACGTTCTGATAACGTTAGGTATTATACGAAATGGGTTAGTAAATATGAATTTGATGGTAAACTAGATAAGACTTCACTAGTTAAACTCCTTAAACAGCTTAAATCTGATGCGGAAGGTCAGGCAAAAGAGCAACGCCAATTAGGCATTCCTCAGGCACACAGGTGGATTGAGGAAGCAAATCGTAGAGAGCAGAAGCTGAAAAATTCAAAAACATTATTTCTAGACAAAGAGGATAATATAACTTGGTAATAGTGACAGCTCCCCCTTCTCCTCCCTTGCCCCCTCCCTTACCCTTTTCAGGATATGAAGCGAGTGGACAGGCTGGTCTGCCTCCGCGTTATCCTGAAGCTTCAGCAAGACCACAACCATTTGTTAGAGATCCTATTGAAACTAGGTCCCGAACACGTAAAACACATAGGGACACAGAAATATATCAAATAGAGAGAAACCTACAAGATGAGAGTGAGGAAGAAATATGCCCACTTATAGAAGTTCCAAATCCTCAGGCAGGACAGGAAGGGCAGGAACCAGCACTCTTATATACAGGCCTTGGACACCGGAGGATATCCGGAAGGCTACTGAGGGAATTCCCCATCCGAAAGTTAATTTTACGAAATTTTTAGAAGATTTACAAGGCATGAGATTGAGTTACCACTTGAATGGGGAAGAAGTAGAAACAGTAGTAAGACAAATTATAGGTCCAGATTGGCACATAATTTGTGGCACCTGGAATCCTCGTAATGCAGAGCTTAGACCACTCCCACATAGTGACGCAGAGTTAGACAACAGAGTGAAAGGTCTGACAGACCGAATCTCTGAGAAATGGAAACCTAGAGCAAACTGGACTTGCATTAATCAATGCATACAACAGGAAAATGAGACAATAGATGGATATTATACTAGATTATTAGAATGTTTTAATAATCATAGCGGTATGTCGGTTCCTGAGAACCAAACAAATGATTCCCCGTATGAACAACAATTAAAAAATGCATTTTTGAAAGGTTGCATTGCACCTATTAGTAGCTTCATTACGAAGCATATGATAGACCATCGAACAGGGAGGCTACAAGCCTTACTTGGATGCGCTAGACATACTGAAAGACATTTTAATAGTAAAAAGAAAAAGAAGGCTCAAGTCTTCACTGCTGAAGACGGAGCTGAAGTATTTGTATTACAGTCAGGTAAAAAGGGCAAGAAAAATGCCCAGGGGAAAAAACAGTCTGACAAATGATCAGAAGATTTTGAAGAAAGAAAAAAGAGAGGTGAATGCTTCAAGTGTGGGAAAAAGGGACATCTAGCAAGGGATTGTAGGCAAAACAAAAAGGTAATTACAGAAGATAAGGGAGATGAGGACTGACTATATGATAGTGAAGATACATCATGTGAAAGTCAGAAATCATCAGGAAAAGTTAATAAACAAAAAACAAATGTAAATGTGATAGAAGGAGTAGAGGAAGTGCAAGTAGATATGGAGGATGAAGAAAGTGAAATTTTGGACTTAGCATTATTGAGTTTAGAGCTCTACTTAGCAGATACGAAACCGGAAGTTACACTTCTGGTGGAGGGAAGGGAAGTCAAATTCCTGTGTGACTCAGGAGCGTCACGGACTTTGATACACCCCTCCAAGTTACCAGAACATTCCGAATCACCTGATTATATATTAGTGAAAGCAGCAAATGGACAGCTATATAGGGAACCACTTTCCCATGATATAGCAATAACTGACCCTGTTTCAGGTATGACCCAGAGAAGTAAAACTGTTGTTTCTGCAAAGTGTCCAGTAAACCTATTGGGCAGAGACCTTATGCAAATATTTGGCATAGCAGTAGCTCCAACTGTACAAGGTATGGAGGCACAGAGACAAATGGATACCTTTGTAGTGCGATCGGAGGGTGAAACTTTTTACTGGTACAGCCAGGACCTAGTCACGACTGGTCCAGGGGCAGTAACCGAGGAACTGATGAACGTAGCCATCAGTAAAGCCCCCTCCCTCGACACTGATCGACAGCATTTGTTACACTGTACTCTATACTACTGTACTACACCAGGACCTGATAGAGAGTATGAGCAAGAATTGTTTAGAAATCGTGCAACTAGATTGGTTTTGCGTACTTTGTACTAGGATACTGAGGGGAACAGTGTAGTTAGCTGTTCGTTACCTCAAGAATTCCTTGCATTGTATAGATCAAATCGGTTACCACATGTCAGCTTGACAAAGAACAAAAGTGTCAAATGGGCAGACTTAGGAGAAAAAGTAACAAGATGGGAAAAACAGACTGATTTAGAACTATCAGAACAAGGGATACAAAAACAAAAACTGAATTGGTTGACACAGACACATCCAGCTGTACACTTGCAATCTAGCGAGGACAGCTGATTAGCATTCTTATTAGAAGAAGAAGAAAAGGCCTTATGTGAAATTCCAACAACTCTTTGGTCAACAGGCAAGTCAGATGTAGGACTTATTCGAACAGCAGGACCAGTTACAATAACCCCAAAGTCAGCTTTTAGACCACAGAAAAGACAATACCCTTTGAGAAAGGATGCAGAAATAGGAATTAAGCCTATAATAGCAGCATTACTCAAAGAAGGAGTACTGGTAGAATCTCCTGATTCACCATGTAATACACCCCTATTTCCTGTTAAAAAAGCAAACGGGGAATGGCGGATGGTACAAGATTTACAAGCTGTAAATGAAGCAGTAATACCTAGAGCACCTATGGTGCCAGACCCACATACTTTGTTAAATGATTTAAAACCACAACAGAAGTATTTCTCTGTGGTAGACATCAGCAATGCTTTCTTCTCGATACCTATACATCCTGATAGTCAATATTGGTTTGCATTTACATTTCAGGGTAAAAGGTATACATATACTCGACTACCACAGGGATATTGTGAGAGTCCAACAATATTTGCACAAGAAACGGCTAGCAACCTGGCAGGGTTTACCCCACCGGGAGGTAGTCAAATTCTACTTTACGTAGATGACATCTTGCTAGCAGCCCCCACCCAGCAACAGTGCAGGGAGGATACTGTAGCATTATTGAAATTTTTAGCAACACAAGGACACAAAGTAAACAAAAGTAAGTTACAACTTTGGAGAAAACAAGTTAGATACTTGGGATATGTAATATCCAATGAAAGTAGAATACTAAATGAGGAAAGAAAAACAGCAATTTTGCAAGCACCTAAACTAGCAACCAAGAAGGAAATGATGTCTTTCTTGGGTACAACTAATTTCTGCCGGAGCTGGATACCAAATTATGCTTTTGAATCTGCTCCACTGACTGACTTGATATATAAGACACCAATGGCAGCACAAGATATTTTACAATGGACAACCAAAGCAGAAACGGCTTTCTGCAGGTTGAAACAGTTGATAGCTTCTTCATTAGTTTTAGGACTTCCAAATTATCACAAACGTTTTTTTTCAGACCGTAGATTGCAAACAAGGATATATGATGTCAGTATTGATGCAACAACATGGGGACAAGCAATGCCCCATAGCCTACTATTCATCACAGTTAGACCCAGTGGCGCGATCTTTGCCTCACTGTGTACAAGCAGTAGTTGCAGCTACAATGGCAGTACAGGCTTCGGCCTCAGTGGTGTTATTCCACCCTCTCACATTGAGAGTGCCTCATGCAGTTGCAATAATTTTACTGCAAGAGAAAGTGGCATACCTTTCTCCTGCTAAACATCTTTCATGTATGACTATACTGCTGAGCCAACCTCATATGACAATTGAACGATGTACGACATTAAATCCATCAACATTACTCCCAACTCCTGCGGATGTCACACCACACAGCTGCCTGCAGGAAGTTAGCTTTACCTAGACAGGATCTCACAGATATGCCCTTGGATAATGCCGAGGTGACATATTACGTGGACGGCTCATGCAGAAGGGGTCCTACAGGGAAGAATCTGGTAGGGTATGCAGTAGTTACAGACACTGAAATTCTAGAAGCCCAATCCTTACCACATAACTTATCTGCACAAGCAGCAGAATTGATAGCTTTGACGAGGGCATGTACTTTAGCAAAAAACAAGTGTGTAAACATATATACTGACAGTCAGTATGCTTTTTCTACAGTACATGTATTTGCACAACAATGGAAAAATAGAGGAATGATAACATCTAGTGGAAAACCTATTAATCATGCACAATTTATTTTGGAGTTATTAGAATCTATTCAGTTGCCTTCCAAAGCAGCTATTTGTAAATGTGTAGCTCATACAAAACAACAGGATAACATTTTGAAAGGCAATGCATGAGATGATGCAGCTGCAAAGCAAGCAGCCTCAGACTCAGAAACTTTACTTTTAAATGAGGAATTACAACCCTCTGAGATTTTAGATTTTGACATGTTAAAAACAATGCAGACGCTTACTACAAAAGCAGAAAAACAAAAATGGGTAAAACCAGGTGCAATTCTTGAGAATGGACTGTACATTTCCAAAGAAAGAAAACCAATATTGCCGTCTAATTTATTTAGATATGCGGCTTTGTTGAGCCATGGGCAGTGCCATGTCTCAACAGGGGGAATGGTACAGTTAGTAAACCGAATATTCCAAACATATGGATACACAAACTACACAAAAAAATTTTGTGCAGCTTGTCACACTTGTAACAAGCATCATACACAAGGAGCATTTAAAACCAAGCAAGGAAGTTTTCCTATACCACCATACCCGTTCCATACTATTTGTATGGATTTCATAGAATTGAATAAATGTGAAGGGAAAAAGTTTTGTTTAGTTATTGTAGACATGTTTTCTAAATGGGTAGAAGCTTTTCCAACCAAAAACCTGGATGCAGCAACAGTGGCGAAAGCCCTGATAAAAGAAGTAATCCCTAGATTTGGCATTTCAGAGAGGATTTATAGTGACAACGGCACACATTTCGTAAACCAGGCAATCCACCAACTTGGGAGATTTTTTGGTATCTCCTTAAAGAACCATTGTGCCTACCACCCACAGTCAGCAGGACTGGTGGAAAGGTACAATGGTACCCTAAAAAGTAAACTTAGGAAGCTAGTTGAGGAGACCCAAAATAATTGGATACACTGTCTGCCTTTAGCACTGCTGAGTATGAGAATGGTTCTAAATGTAAAGGGTTTGACTCCCTTTGAAATGTTTTTTGGGAGAGCATATTATGTGCCTCAGTGGAAAGCTCTCATGCCTGCAGAGCAAGAGGCTGACAGTTCATTAGCTAGTTATATGAGGAAACTGTTAACAAATAAATCTGTTTTGTAGTTTAACTCTTTTTCAGATAAGGAACAGGCCAGACCGGTGGAAGCAGTCTTGGCTCCTGGGACATACGTTTGGCTGAAAGTGACGAAAAGGAAGAATTGGGTGAGTCCAAAGTGGGAGGGACCATACCAGGTTCTGTTGGCAACGCCTACTGCAGTCAGAGTGGCCGAGAGGATGTCCTGGGTTCATTTGACACATTGTAAACCGGTAAAGAACTTTCAACTTGATAAAAACTTTGTGACTGATACACAACCAGACCGAGATGGCCAAAAACAAAGCGAATAGAAATTTAGATCAACCCCAGAGATGTTGCATAATCATTTTGTTGAGTGTACATTTATTGACTGTAATTGTGACAATTTTCCTCTTGTTGTGGTTTATCCTACACACAACCACACAAGTGAAAGTGGAAAGGCGTGATGAAACGTCTATAGACTGGCATCCAAATTTTAACACATACCTAGCCATGAAACGTGTATATGCAGAGACTATGAACATTTCAAATTGCTGGGTTTGTACAGCTATACGAACAGCATACGGAGGACTGATAATGTCTGCTGTCTCTTTGGGGAGAAGTGAGACTTGGGAGAATTTACTTTTCGATACAGGAACTGTAAGATCACAGGACAAAATAGCTTTATTTTTACCTGTCACACAAAAAGGAGTTGTATGTTTTTATAAAAATGATACCCTCCAGGTGGGCTGGAGCAATTGTAATATAACCATATCTTACCGATGTTATATTAAGAATGGTAATGGCAATACTTTTTGCAATACTAATTATGACTCGTATTTGAACTCATTGAAAACAACTATGGATGACATTCGCAAAAATCCAGTTTTGTTTAAACAATTGTCAGTTATAGATCAGAAAATGTTTCATGCAGGGCTGATACGTATTAGTACTAAAGTAGAAAACTGTTATTTTATTTGTGGGAAAAAGGCATATAAATGGTTACCTGAGAATTGGTCCGGCAGTTGTTTTTTGGGTTATTTGGTTCCGGCAATAAGACATACTGCAGAATTACCTTTGGGTAAGATACGAAACGTGAGAGAAGCAGCTTGAAAACCCGAAGGTCCAGTTGAAAAACCTGTGAATCCAGTTGGAAAGATTGAAGCTGGCTGGAAAGACCACAATTCAGTAAAAGACAAAAGCAAATTGACTCATATGGACTTGAGTGACAGTGTTATATCTTGGGCAGGAATATTCCCAGCCTATGGAGCAGTCAGATCGATCTAGGAGCTGAGGAAATTGTCGAAACTTCTCGAAGTAATGAGTAATGCAACTTTTTTCGCCCTAGAACTGGTGACTGATGAACTGAATGCAGTGAGTACTGTTGTGCTACAAAATCGGATGGCTCTTGACTTCACCCTAGCGGCAAGAGGTGGTACGTGCGCGCTTATCAAAGAAGAATGCTGTGCTTATATTCCTGACAATCGTCATGAGATCAATAACCACCTAGAGGTAATTCAGCAAGTATCAGCCATGACTGAACCAGGCCCAAACCCACTGACGGACTTTTTCCAGAATCTATTTGGGGGGTGGGGTTCCATCCTAATGAATATTCTGATTGCCATTTGTGTGGGTATACTCCTAATAGGAGCATGTGTTTGCTGTGGAATTCCCTGCATGAAAAGATTAATCAAAGATTTTATTGATGTATCTGTTACTGAAACTTTGTACCAAGATATTGAAATTGAAAAATTGATCTCAGATGACATTTTTTCTGAAATATAGATTGAATGACTTACCTAGCTGAAAATCCTAAGTGGAAAAGGTTAGGAGATGAAATGACACTATGCATACTTCAAAATAGAATAAAAAGTATTAATAGGGGGGAAAATGTTAGAAAAATGTGTATTTGAATATATGAGAAATGCTAGTTTAAAAGCAAAGTGGTATATAATGCATTTTATTCTATTAATCATATAATAGTAAGGATTAATTCATGTGTAAATGTAAGTAGTTTTGAAACTGCAGTGTGGCTTGAAGCAAAGCTGACCTTCGACCCTGGCAGATACAAGCTTAGCAAGTTTTAATGTTTATGCTTTTCACAAGTGATTATCTGCTGGGTCAGGAAATTAAATGTGTGAAATAATGAAATCTTCTGCTCTTTCCTGTTGGAATGATTTGGCCTTGTATATGTGTTATTGAGATAAGCACGCAGCTGGTAGGAAAGTGTAACAGAGAACAAAAAAGATTATTAAAAGACTGAATCTGCTATTGTATTCGAACTGATATGAAACCTTGAAGAAGTAACTTTACAGAAAGACATTATGTCTGACCAGCTGGATAGCAAGGCCGTATTGTATCTAGAGGAAAAGTTTTTTTAAATATACAGCATCAACAGCTTTATGAATAGAAGACTGTAAGCTAAAGTGATGTAGATGCCCTGTGACATATTACGTCAGTAAGGTGGGCATAGCTTAAATGTTAAACCTATATAAAATTGTGTGCTTCCTGTTTCATGTCAGACAAAATTCTGTACTTGTACGTTTTTTGCCTCCTGGTGTACACTAGTAAACTTTTTAACCTGAACCTCCTGTGTATTGAAATCTTATTTTATTTAACAAAATTATTTTAAATATTTAGACATTAGAAAGAGAGTGATTTCATAGGAACACGGGAAGTTACAAGGCTATTGGCCCTGAGGCCCTTATAAGCCCAACCAAGAGTTTAGTCCATGTATCGACAAATCAGCACCCAATGCCCCTCTCCAGGAGGGACATGAGTGGAATCCCTGGGATGTATTTCTATTTCCCATCCAGTTATCCAGGTTGTGCTTTAACAGGGGTAAAGAGGTACTTTGCTTGATGTGGAAAGGGAGTCTATTCCACAGATGGGGGAGTGTCTAAGACACAAATCTGTCCTGCTGACAAGTTCTATTGATGTCACAGACCAGGTTGAAGCCATGTGTGTGGGTTACTCGAGTGGAGCTTGACTTGCGGATATGCCACAGTCCCATCAAGGCAGGGTCCGAGATCACCTTGTATGCCAGACAGTGTTCACCTGTGAGGGGTCTGTATTTAACAGAGTAGAGCAATAGGGCTTTTAGCCTATCTGCGTAGTAGATTTTTTGAGGCCCTGGATTTCCCTGGTGAGGAACCTTTGTGGTCTCTCCAGCTGCTGCATGTGCTTTGTGAGGTACATGCCAAATTGGGCATTGTACTCAATAATGGGCCTTATAAGGGAAGAATACAGGGATGTTGTGACCTCCTTGTCCCTGGATGAGACACCCTTACTTGTGAGGTGGGCCATGTAGAAAGCTTTCCGTGCAATGGAAGCAACATGGTGATCAAAAGTCAGGTTGCTATCAGTCTGGGTGCCCAAATACCTCATGACTTACTGCATGCTTAGGACTTTGTTATTAATGTGATAATTTGTGGGGACATCACTTTACACAGAGGGGATGATGATGTATATTTTTGTATTCAGCCTGAGGCCATGTTTCTGGCACCAGTCATTTGTTTGGGTGAGACCATCTTGGAGGATGTCCACGTCATTAGGGGAATTTATGACAGCACTCAGCTTGCAGTCATCTGCAAACTTGGTCAGCCATAGCCCACTGGTTTTGGCCTGCACTTCAGAAAAGTATATCCCAAATAACAGAGGCCCCAAAGCTGAACCTTGGGGTACACCACTTGATACAGGTCTACTGCTTGTGGTGGCTTCCCCTATTTTGAATAGGCGGGTTCTATCAGTGAGCCAGTTAGCTATCCATCTGGTAACATACGGATTGATGCCTAGTTGAGAGAGTTTATCTATTATGCCCAAGTGGAAAATAGTGTTGACGGCTTTGGCCAGATCAAGGTAGGCTGTGTGCACTGTGTTCCCCTCTTGCATGGCTTTGGTGACTGTCCCAAGAAAGTCAACCAAATTTAACACACATGACCTCCCCTTGATGTAGCCAAACTGTGTAAGATCGAGTGTTTGGAGATTGCCAATGTCCTTGTTAATGAGGTCCATGATAATCCATTCCATGGCCTTGCAGATCAAGCTAGTTAGGCTGATGGGTCTATAATTTCCCGGGTCGGTGGATGCTCCACCTTTGTGTAAAGGGATGACAGTGGCTATCCTCCACTCAGCTGGGACAAAGCCGGTACTCAGGCTTTGGCTGAATAGGACACCTAATGGTGCTGCAAGTTCCTGCCTGAGTTCACGTAGGATGCAGCCTGGAATGTTATCAGGTCCCATGGAGGCTGTATTCTTTGCCTTTGTGAGAGCAATGATGACCTGTTCCCTAGATATAAGGGGAGGGAGCAGGTACTGGGGATGTCCTGATTTACTGATGGGGTGATAGAAGGGTGAAATTTTCAATGAATCTATCAGCCAGCATGTTTGCTATATCTAAAGCATTTGCATCTGAGCACTCATATATATGTTTTTTTTGTCCTGAAAGAGCACCAGTGGGAGAAAATGTTTCACACATAACATATCCAGCCAGCAATGCCTTTTTAACATTATACCATGCCACCTGAATACATTTTACTCAGCAGGTCAGAAAGGGAGCTGTATCATGTTAGCATTAACTCATATTCCTGAGAATAAAAAGTTTGTCCTTATGACATTACACTGCAGTCATGAAAAATGATTTAAAATTTTAAATTGTCACTTACAAGGAAGAATTGAATTTTCTGAAATTAGACAGTTGCCCTCCCCAATGGAGTTTTATGCCTCTATCTTTAAATATTTACGTTATGTCCATATAGCATCTGTGATGCCAATAACATTACACAGCTCTGTGATCCATGACTATTTTATACAAATCTTTATTTCTGTTGATAATATTACTTAATTTTCACCAGCAGGAAGGCTGCAGTTCTTCCCTCATGATGCTTTAATTGTGCTTATGACATTATACCTTCCACACTCTTCTTCCCTGTGTACTACATTTATGTCATCTGACTTTGCCACTGGCATATCCTGTAATTAGCTCTGCCAAAACTGGGACAGTCCAGGAATTTAAAAAAGGATGCTGTACCAGCACATTTCAGCTGATGCTATTAGATGAGGTTGCACATTTTTCTTAGAAACCTGGGTTAACGAGACAATCACTTCAACTGTAGGTCTGTGAAAACATCCTCTGCATTTTGGAAATTGGAAGAAAGAAATGTAATAGGCTCTGCCATCTGATAAGACAAATACTGGCATCATTTAAAGCTATCACCAACATAAACAATACAGTTAAATTTTGCTGTTGTGTCATTTCAGGACACCAGGTATTTGTGCTTAAACGCAAATATCCTATAAATAAGATCAACATACACTGTGCAAACAGTATTAATGCTTTCAGTTTCACTATTAGTGCTGCTATGTTCTACTCCAGTCTGGCTAATACCAGATACACAATTGTTTATTTATATAGTCGTTAGTTGAAAAATAAAGGTGTGTGTGTGTGTGTGTGTGTGTGTGTGTGTGTGTGTGTGTGTGTGTGTGTGTGTGTGTGTGTGTGTGTGTGTGTGTCTTCATTTGTTTGTGAGTGTGTCTCGCTCACACATATCTATAAGTACCTTTTCATCAATGCATATATAATTTTACTCTCTCCAGTATTAGCTCTGCATTTGCACTAAAGTTGCTTTGGGAAAATACAGTACAATATTTACAATCAACAATTTTAACTTATCTTCCTCTATTTTGAACTAGGGGATTTGTTTTTATAAGGATGTCATTTCAAATCATATTTTCTGTACATGTTTTTAATATCCTCATTGAAACAACCAGATTGACAGCAGCAATTCAAGTTTCAAAACTGAAAGCTGAGTTCAGCTGCACAGATATGAGAAGTCATCTCAGGTTAACACAACACACAGATCAGCTCACTTCAGTGGTCCTGGCATTTAAAGTGGCTGCTCTACTATTGTTGACTTGTAGGTGCTCTCTGCTATTGGCCCATTTTAACTGGGATGAACAACTGGAAGGAGAGGCATAGCTGACTCATCCAGTGCCTGAAGCCATTTCTCTGTGTGGTGACCCTTAACATATTTGGGGAAAAATGTCTATGATCAGGTAGCTGGCTGGTACCCCTGAAATGCAACAGTCAACTAGGGCCTGCTTCTTCACCCCACACCCACCCCTCCTTCCTCAGCTGTAAGCAAAAAAAAAAATTGTAACAAGAAGTTGTTAAGTTATTAAAAAAAAACTTTGGTTTTAAACTGTAGCAAACTTCTTGCTACATTTGTAGCAAACAATTGATATAATTTATACTACACGTGGAGAGCTACGGTGCTCAGACCTGTGTTAAAAGTAAAAGAAACATAACAAAAATTGTTTAAACCGTTATGGTTATAGCAAGCAGTTGCAACAGTTAGACCCCACATGGAGCACTACATCACTCAACTTTGACCTCAAATGCAATGCTATAATTTAAAAGCTGGTATGCACTATTACTATTGTGCCCCTAACATTTTGCACATGGGACAGCTGCTGTCTTTACCTCACCCTAGCTACACCACTGATAAGAAGTTTATGTCTGTCATACATTCTACAATGGTGCCAACGAGGGAGCTGAATACAGAGCCAACTAATGTCATATTGGAGCAACAGATCAGAGACAATATGCAGGGCTAACATCAGTGCACTCAGCCAGTAGTAGAGGAAGTGAAAGGTATGAGTTCATACCTTCCTATAGATCTGGTTTTTGGGTAATGCATATTCACATATGCTCCTATAATCTCTCCATGTACTAATAAATGATCTATCAGCTGCTAGTTGGTAAGCTTGTGATAGAGGATATACTGCCAGTACTATTTTCATTCACACTACCTGCCTCTTTGCTCTACCAGGTGAGAGGTTTAGGCAGTTATAGGCAATAAGTGTTGCTGCACAAAAGCTGCTCCTGCTATTCCTAGCATCTTTGCTTGTTGCAACTCTACAAGTTCCTGTATGCTTTCTGCTCTTGTGGTGATATACATCATGTTGTGCACCTATTGCAGCTTACATCTATGAATCACAAGTTGATGGCGCTCATTTGAATGTAACTATGAACTCATTTGGCTGTGTGCTTTCATTTCATTTAAATATGGAAAGTGCAAAGCCTGATCATCTATTGACAGCAGTAACTTATTTGTGCATCCTATTTCTGGCAGACATTAGTTTTTTAAAGGTCATGCCACCTGTAAGAGTCAGCATTTAGTCTATTTAGCTACCTGCAATAATTGTTCTGTGTTCTATGTGGGAAAGACTGACCAATGGTTGAAAAAATGGATTCTTCGTCATCTTAGGGATATCAATCACAGATATCATAAAATGTACTTGCTAATCATATTTCTTCAAATCCCACACATACATTTGCCTTCAAAACAGTTGAATGTATTTCTATTAATCACAGAATAGGGGGCATAAAAAATTAAATGGAAACTTGTAAAGTAAGTTGGATAGTCAACTTAAGGACTGATTGCTACCCTGTCCTGAACAGTATGGTTCTACTAAAAGCCATTCTTAAGAATAGAAGATTTAACCATTGGTTAGAATATGGAGGCTTGTCACCTTCCCATTTATTTGATTGGCAGTGATATGATTGGTTGATTGAGAGGCGTTTCCAGAAAAGAGGTTGCCTATTGGCTATTTTTAGTTTAATTCACAAATGGGGCCTTAGGAATTTATGATCTGAAGAAGGCTATTGCCAAAAACGCTTATCGTGTGTATAGGTTCCTGCTTTGTTGAGAAATCTTGTCAAATATTTTGCCAAGCTCTGTTTTTAACATAGTTTTATAATTAAAGTGACTTTTCTTTTATTCTGTTACCATGGTGGTGCACCTAGGAGTTAGTAGCTACTCTGGTTGTTTTTCATAGAGCACGTTTGGCAGCTTCAAGTCTAATTTTGTTGTTACAACACATCTTATTTATGTCACAAGCAAGGTTTAAGTCCTTAGATTGCATATTTATGATGCTATTTGTGTTGCAGGTATGCAGAAGGTCCAGCACAGATTTTATGCATACCTCCTCCTCTTAAATTAACATCAGCTGATGCTGTTTCCATTTGTTCCTGCCTCTGCTTCTCGACCTCTCAAGCAAATGCTATGCTATCCTAGAGATCTTACCAGTTACAACTTCAATAGAAGTGGTATAGATAGTAGTAGGAAGGTTACCAGACCTTGCAATAATTGTAATTATTGTATTCATGTTGATACTTCTGGGGCCTTTTGGCACCCAGATCAGAAAAGCTGGTATACCTTTTGTATAGATGCTTCCTGCAACAGCACACACACACAGTATATTTGGCCCACTGTGTTGTGTGCCAAACATTTTATGTAGGTAAAACAGATAAGTTCTTAAAGGACCGCATTTGGGAACATTTATATAATACTAATAATAGAATAGCAAGTAATGCTTTATCCAAACATGTTATGCAGACTTCAATGCTACACAAGTTTAAGTTTTTAGTTATAGGTAAAATTGATGGTAATTTAAGAGGAGGGGATATACGTAATGCCACTGAGCAACTTGAACATAAGTGGATTGTTAGGTTGAGGGCTGATTGTGGTTCAGGGTTGAATGCTAAAGTCCCAATAAAACCATTATTAAAAGTACATTCACTTTTGAGATAGAGATATTATGTATTTAGATATTATAACAAGTTTATGTTTTTATGCTGTTTTTATTTGGTCTTAATTGAAATTTTAATTGATATCCTTATATAAATTGTTAGTTTTGGGAAGGTTTTATACATCTGAAGAAGTGGTCAGGTTGACCACAAAAGCACTTATGTTCTCAGTTTATAATAAAGAGTTTCATATTTTATTACAGTCTGGGTTTGACTCATCTTGCTTTCTTTGGTTGGATTCTACTGTTTTTATACTTGGTGAGATGTTTGTTCAGCACATTTTGGTCCTCCTTTGTTTTTATGCAATATTTTTAAATATGTTAATGGATCATGCTTTAACTGTGGTCAGGAAAAAGGAAAATAAACTGTTAAGAGACAATAGACATTATCAGGAAGGTAAAGTATATCTTTTAATAGATAGGGTAGGTAAACAAGGAGGAAATGTACAAGATGTGGATAATTTATCACTGAATTTTGAAGGTTTGCAGGATAATACTTGTATAGACATTAATAATGAGAACTTACAACATGGGGAGAATGTGACAGGACCTTTAGCTTTTTATCTCTGGGAAGTCTCCCTTTACCCAGGAAATCAGAAAGGATAAAAAATCAGGTGGGAAGGGTTGAAATGAATTTTCAAACCCAAGTCAGAACACCGAGAGGCAGAAGGAATTTTCGGGGGCAAGGACACATAATAAGGAAAGGTCAAAATTGCTAGTCCAGAGTGACAATTGTGATATTAAGTATCTTGTGATGGTAGAATTCATACAATAAATGGTTTTCACATATTTAACCACAGTGATTTGATTACTGATGACACATATTTCAAATTGTTTGAGAAGGGGTTCAAGTTTTTTCCTCAGAAAAGACATAGCATCACGGATGCAATTTTAGAGTTTAAACTATTTACCAAGAAGCTGAATCTTTCTTTTCTCAACAAAGGTAAAGATAACTATTTAGAGAATACCTTGAGAAAGAAAAGTATTTTTAACCCCCATTACATAAGATATTGAATATTTTGAGAAAGCCTGTGACAGCGAGACAAGGAGAGTTTTTTCCAACTTGACTGTGGAAGAACGTGTTTTGTTAGATAAATTAACTAGTGATAAAACAATTAGTTATGAAACCTGACAAGGGCAGGGGTGTTATGATTGCCAGTCAGATAGATTATGTTAGTAAGATTCTTAACATGTTACAAGATGACAAACGCTACTCATTGGTCACCAAGAATGAAGTAAATGTGGCGTAAAAAAATATAGACCCGTTTTTGGAAGATGCCTTATCTCAAGGTATTATATCGTTAGAATCCTATAATTTTCTGTATAATAAAAATCCCCTAATTCCATCAGTCTTTGGAATTCCAAAGACGCACAAGAATATAATGGATCCACCTTACAGATTAATTGTTTCCGCCAAGGAATCAAAGACTTACCCCCTGGCAGTTTACATTGACAGGAAATTAAAATATTTACTAAATGGTCATCCCCATACCTTATGGGATTCATGTGATTTTTTTTAGCCAAATTAACCTCAGAACTTTGGAATGAGCAAAACAGCTTTTTTTAACAATTGATGTTATTGACCTTTTTTCAAGCATTCCCCATGATATAGGGTTGCAAAGTTTTGAAGAAGCTTTGTTGGATCACAACTCATTGGATACAAGAGAATTTAGATTCCTGGTTGATTTTATGGAACTAGTCCACCTTAACAATTTTTTTTATTTTTTGAAGGAGAAGTTTACAGGCAAGTAGGTGATGGTGTGATGGGGGCAGCCCATTTTTGTAAACGTAGTTATGCTTACCTGTGAGAAACACTATATTATAGGCACAGATTATTTAAACAATTATTGTTACTCTGAAATTATTTTAAAAAAAAAGAATTGCAATTCAAAAAGTTTAGTTTATTTAGTTGTTTGCAATCCATGTCATTCTTTTTTTTCTTTTTTCATCAGCAGTTGAATTCTGCTCACCGGTAAGCCATTAGACCTCAGGAATTTCTTAGTGTTGTTTTTAGCTAATTATTTGGTCACTAGTTAATGAGCTACTAGTGGCCTGTATAATCTTCTTTAACTCCCCAAGTGTGTACTATCAATCTGCAGTATAAAACCAGAGAATAAAATATAACATTTTACAATTACTTACCTTGCATGCACAGAAATGAGGTACCTCGTGGTTTGCTTTGGTCCTACTCTGCTCGCCCTTGCTGTGCACCCCACCTGTGTGGTAGACAACAAGCCGTCCTATGGCAGGACAAACTATCAACCTGTCTACCCATCACCCTAGGTGTCCCCCAGGGCTCCATACTAGGACCCCTTCTTTTCTCTCTCCTTATTAATGACCTGTCCATTGTCATCCCAAATGCTACCTGTATCCAATATGCGGATGACTCCACCTTGATTTGTTCAGCTACCTCCCTGACAGATCTAATGACATTAACCCAGAATATTTTCAATATAGTTGAAAACTGGCTCTCTAACCATCAGCTGATATTAAACCCTAACAATACAAAGTTGCTTCTTTTCTCCCCCACTTATAAGTCTTCCTCACTACTCTTTACCATAAAATCTAATAATGGTACCATTATCTCCCCAGCTGTACAAACCAAACTCTTAGGCGTCACAATAGACAACACCCTCAAATTTGATATCCATGTCAATGAAACTATCAAAACCATTAACAAAAACCTTGGCTCCCTCTATAAGATCAAACCTTTCCTTACTCCATTTGCTAGGGGTGCTATTGCTCATTCCCATCTACTCTCCACTCTTCTCTATGCCTCCCTCTACTCACTAATTTGAACAAATCTGCTCTTAGCAAACTCTTCAGCTGTTATAACCATATTGCTAGATTTCCAACAGGCACAGTCTGTAGGACCCACCACTGTCACAACCTAAATCCTCTGGGGTGGCTAGAATGGCTGAGCCTACTTCAGTACAACCAGTTTATAACTGCCCATAAAGTTCTCAATCACCCTGATAATACATCCGCACTTAAAAATATCACCAACCCTTATTGCAACATGAGGTCACTTCACTCTTCTAATAAACTACTGGTTCAAACGTCCAAAATCAACAACTCTGCTGGGGACTCTGTGTTTGCTTACTCTGTTTGCAAAACTTGGAACTCTCTTCCTGCTGATCTTACTCTTGAACCCTCTCTTACTCATTTGTAGAAAAAGCCTCAAGCTATACTTTAAAATTCACTGGCTATGTCCTTGTTCAAAACTTGACTAGATCCTCCTCTATAGTCTGTAATCTTATTACATTACCTAGTCAATTTGTCAACATTAATTCAAACGTATGATTATGTTACCTGCTTGCTCAACTGGAGCCTGTAAACTGTGTGTAACTTGCAATCATTTTGTGATTTTTTACTGTATGTTCTACCTTGGAGCTTTTCTCCCCGGGCCTCCACTGAAAATGGGTATGTGTCCAGTGGGACTATCCCGGTCAACAAATGTAAAATAAATCATTTTTACATAGGGAAAACTGAGAGAAGACTGGCCAAAAGAATTTTCAAACATCTTTATGATATGAAAAAGACTAATTTGAGCAATGCTCTTTATAGACATTCTATTGCCTGTGAAAACTTCAAGAAATTTGAATTTGGTACATTAACAAATAATGAGGAAATTTCTCTGTGTGGGAGATCTAAGCTTTCCTAGAGTTCCTTAAAGTTCAAGCACCTAATAATAAAAAACATACTGTGAATATCCCATGTAATAACAGGTGGTAGAAATACTTTCTTTAAAAACTTTTCAAAGTATAAATCCACTAATGAAAGTAGGGAAGCACAAGCTAGCTCAAGTCAATCTTCTTTATTAGAAACACACAAAGAAATGATCCAAATAGTAGTTGAAAAAACAGAATAACGTGTAGAAATTCACCATTCCATTTATATACCTGTTTAAAACCTGTTTAAAAGCATGGGAGTGGTTTACCAGGGAAGTTCTGTTGTAAAAGACAGCATGCTTACTAGCTGAATACCCCTTCCCCCATACACCAGTGTGATGTTCAACACAGTGCTGCCCTACTTCAAGCTGTGTAATTGCAGGATTTGTTAAACCAAACTAAACTAAAAGTTAAACTAAAAATTATACATTAATTACTAAAACGTCCTGAAAGCATTTCATTTTAGTATAAAAATGAAAAAGTTAACACAAGTCTCCAACATTCCTTAGAAATCTTTTCTACCAACATTCAGAAACATTTTTAACATAGATCACTTTCGTCTATTAGAACTTCTTTAGGTTTGTGTGTCAAGTGGGAAAAGTAACTAAAAATTAAAAGTTAAATAATATATAACATTAAATTTTGTTGGGTTAAAAACAATACATATTATTTAAGAAAATGTAGTACAAAAAACAAATCCTAAATAAAAAACAACCAAAAACTTGAGAATATATATGTGTACATAAGTCTATTCATCTCACATGACAAATCCATTAAAGAATTTTAAAGTAAATTCCACTCAGAAATCTATTAAAAAAATGTATATATATATATATATATATATATATATATATATATATATATATATATATATGTGTGCAATAAAAACTTCTGATGCTGAAAACATAAAAATAAAAAAACAAAACCGAAAGAAAAAATGCAGTCCACAGTGATTCCTTTAGCTTTCGTTCCTTTAATCAGTATCAGAACTTCTTCAGAATAGATCAGATGTCAAGGGAAACAGAATATATAACAAAACCAAGCTCATGAATATGTACATATAAACAAGGGAGCCATTCATACAAAATAATAAACTGTACATAAATACATATGCATTAGGTTAAGCAGTATAAAGAATGTCAGTTATAGAAACACTATGTGAATAAACACCTATTATGTATGTGTGGAAAACCTTGTGTACATAACTAAAAATGGCATGACATTATACAATATTTAACATCATTGAAACCATTTAAGGGCACATCTCAAATTGAGAGATTCATTTAACCCAGGAAGAAACTCTGCCTTCAATCTTAATTGCCACCTCAAGATTCACTTCAGAATCTCAAACTTCTGAAATCTTGAAAGTCATATGGTCAAGATCATATGATTGAGGTTTCAGAAGTTCGAAATTCTGAAACAAATCCAACAAAAAAAAACAACAGATAAAACGTTTCTGCAGGGGGGCAAACCCCCCTGCACCCCCCACTTAAATATAACAACTCCAAGATTGCACTACAACAAGGAAACGGCAAATCTCCCATTCTGTGCTGTATGCATATCTCCATTCAGAACTTCGAAATTCTATAACCTTGATCATATGGTCTCAAACATATGAATTTCGAGATTTTCAGAAGTTCAAGATTTTGAAGGGAGCCTATATATATATATATATATATATATATATATATATATATATATATATATAAATATAATATATATATATATGTGTGTGTGTGTGTGTGTGTGTGTGTGTGTATATCTATATCTATCTATATCTATATATATATATATATATATATATATATATATATATATAAATATATATATATATATATATATATATATATGTATATATGTATATATACATATATATATGTGTGTGTGTGTGTGTGTGTGTGTAGCTATATATATATATATATCTATATATATATCTATCTATATATATATATATATATATATGTGTGTGTGTGTGTGTGTGTGTGTATGAAAAATCTAGGGGGAAAAAAAGTCACTCATGCTCACAGCAGTGATATTTGCTCAGGTCTGCAAACCCTAGAAAAAATGTGTAAACAAGGCTCCATTTAAAATTTATGAATGTTATACTATTGGAGCCAATATAAACATGTAGCATATCTGTCAATAATATTCAATATGTGTCTAGTTAAGCTCAAACACTATGCATTAAAAAGTTACAACCTAAAAAGACTAAACTGTCATGAAAATCTTGCATGTGCTATATGCTACACGGAATCTAGCTCTGCTGAAAAAAAAATAACATTAGTCTACCGTTTCAAATATTCAGAAGTTAATCTGTCTGAGCCAGCTAAAAAATAGCATTCGACCCCTCACTAACATGAGTGCAGTTATTAAAGCTGTCCATGTTTGCATTAAAAAGTTATAAACAAGTAATAAAATGCCATGACATCTGCGGAATATGCACATACTTCTCTATGCAGTTCTACTGTAATCAAAAGTCGTAGTTATAAAAAATGTGAAAAGTGTCTTATGAATGTGCCCTAATTCTAATCATAGTACAAAATGAAGATATAATTCAAATAAACATTTAAATATTTAAAAAAATTATTATAAACAGATAAATATTTGTATACAAATGTATCCACTAAACCAGAATTAACAATTAATAAGCCCCTACCTTAATAGTAAATTTTAAAATTACATTTACGGAGTTAATAGTTAATAAAATTGTTAATTGCAAATAACAAATAAGTAAATACAATTCACATCTTTAGTCTTGTAAACAATGGGGCAACTTTCTTAGGTCTAGTACACTTTTCAGTGAGCAATAATAGTTTAGTCCAGGCTTTCTAAAAGTGTTCAGCCTTAGTGGCCACATACGTTCTTGTTTTTCTAAAGTATGTGGGATGTCTCCTTCAATTTCAGAGAGGCCTACACGAGTAAGTGTTTGAAATGTAAATCTAGATTGTCTTCTGTGGAGTTGAAGATGTCTGGCCAGGGCTTTTGTTTCTACATTTTGACCAGATCTTGGATACTTAACCCAAAATCCTTTGTTTCAGTTTATTAATAGTTTTTTCCACATAAAATACATCACATCTATTGCAACTAGCCCTGTAAACAACTTGTAGAGTTGCAGGTTCCACCTGCATTAGCCTTAATAAGTTCCTTTAAATATGGGCAGTAAAAAGGTCTTCCTCTTGAATGTAGTATGAACAGTTTGTTTCACATTTTTTTATTCCTTTCTTGTGGTTTAGGTTTTCCTTCTACAAAGCTACTAGTATTTCTATCCTTTCTATATACAAAAGTTGGGGTTCACCCAAAATGTCTACAAGATAAGGGATTTCTGTTTTTATGCCCCAATTCTCCTTGATAATATTCTTGATACAATGAAAATCAGTAGTATATATCAGTATGCAGCTGTGTTTTGATTTATTTTCCACAACTTTCTTAAACATTCTTCCAGTGGGTCAGTTTAGTGTGGGTGTATTTGACATTTTTAAGCTTGATGTTTGGCTCAAAAATGTTTCTTAACATTTGGTTCTCATACCCCCTTGCTAAGAAATTGTTTTCCAAATAATTAAGATTTCTCAGAAGAGGTTCCATCTTTGTGGTTATTCAAGCCAACTTATACCCCTGGGACTTAACCATGTTATATTTTGTCTTGGTGGGATGCACACTTTTGCTATGGAGTAAAAGGTCCAGTCTTGTTAGTTTTCAGTAAAGATAGGTGTAAATTCTGCTACTGGTAATGTCCTTGGAAATTAGCATGTCTAAAATGTGGTTGACCTGTGGGAGGAGGTGAAAGGCAGGAAGGTAGTAGTTAGATTGAGGTACCTGATAAACTCTTCTAGCTGTAAAGTGTCACCATTCCATACAAAACAATATCATTGATAAAATGAAAATAATGAGATGTGCTGCATGAAATTTCTGTCGGTGAACACAAAATCTTCTTACCACTTGCCCAGGTCTATGTTGGGAGCCATCACTGCATCCATAGCTATTCCAGTCTTTTGCTTGTAATATTTTCCACTGAAAGTAAAGAAGTTAAAATCCAGTACCAAATTAATAAGTTTACTTAACTTTTCTAGCTGTGGTTGTGTACCATTATGGTTTCTTTTAAAGGAATCCAGAGCTGCTTGTATGCAGTAATTGTGAGGAAGCACAGTATATAATGACTCTACATTGGTTGTTAGAAAGATGCTATTAGCTTCAACAACGTTTTTTTAAATTTCTCAAAAAGTCCACAGAATTGTTTATATATGATTTGTTCTTCCCGGCTAGAGGTTTCAATAGTTAAGCTAGATATATGACTGTTGCTTCTGTATGGGATCCCCCACTTGCCACCACAGGCCTGTATGGTGGGTTATCTTTATTTTTATAAGGTTTTGGTATTCCAAAAAACTTAGGCAAATGCAGGCATGGGGTCCATAAATAATTGTACAAATTCTCTGTAATCTGATCTTTTTCATATAGTGACATAAGGTTGGTATTACAGTCAGTGTATGCTCTCTTTATTCCATCCAAAGTATAATTCTCATAAAAATTCATGTCATTCAGCATGTCTTCTATTCTTAAATTATAATTTATGGTATGAGTCACTAGTATTCCCCTCCTTTGTCAGCCTTCATTATGTGTCTAGACTTACCTCGCCCCAGTTCAATTAATGCTTTTCTCTCTTCATGTTTGAGGTTAAAGTACTTTTTCTTTGGTGGTATCTGTAGCAATTTTCTAAAGTCTATTTCATATTTTACTTCAAATGCAGCTAGCGTTTGATGCAGGGGAGGGTAACAGCTGCTCAGTTTCTTTATCATCTCATCAGTGGGTTCATTTTCCCAATTCTTAGCCTTGCCATGGAATTGTACTTTTAAATTGCATTTTCTTACATAACACTTGAGGTCTATCAGTACCTGGCTGCATCATTTCTGCAATTGGGTACAAAGTTAAGCCCTTTAAAAGTACACTTCTTTCGTTGTCAAACAATTCTTTTTTGGAGTAGTTCCAAATTAGCAGATAAGCTAATACTGTGGCTGGTTCCTCTGTCTGACCCTGGGACCTGGGCTGTAGTTGGAATTGCCCAAGTACCTCATTTCTATCACCCCAGTCCACTGTTTGGTCCTCCTGTTGCAATGACAGTTCCTGGATGGAGTTTGAGAGTGCTGAAATCCCTCTTGTGTCCTCTGGAACCATGGTAGATTATAGTAGTATTCCTCATTGCAGCTCTGCTAAATTGCTACACATTAATCATGCAAAACCAGAAATATGACTCTCATTTTGAACAAATGACAGTAAGGTTAGTCACTTGTATCCACAGTAAGCTCCAATATTCACCAGTAATGGTCCCTTTGTTAACTGTGTACATTTCAGATGGCTAAGAGTGATAGAAAGAATTGTCTCAGTAATGTATTTCAAATTTGTTTCACAAAAACAGTAGTCAGAGTAAATTATTCCAACTTATTTTGCAAAACACATCCTAACATTAAAAAGTCACCTTATTTTTGGTTTCTTGTTGTGTGATGACCCCCTCCCCACTTATCTATTGGCCTATTCTTTCCTATCAGGGTGAGAGCCATTTCTGGGTCATTCATTCTCTGAAAGATAAGAGATGATTGCAGAGCCATCATTCTAACAGCCTTCAAGGATTTTTTTCTGTTTATGGACATAACCTCACCCTATGGTAGCTAATATGAATATCTGTATCACTGTAGAAGGTTTAGCTAAGTTCTCAACCCACTGTGTGAGTGCTTTTGCACACATGTTGCAGAAGTGTTACCATCACTGGCTTGGATGGACCAAGCCTACATCCTCAGTCTATGGCTCTCTTCACTGCTTACATGGTGGCAGTTGGCCAAACAGAGCCACCAGTCCCTCTACCCAAAATGAGTGAGCTGGTAATGGGTGGCCCACTCTCCCCTGACCATCTTTTCCAGCATCCAAGATATTAGTCAATCTTTGGTTATATGGATCATACTTTATTCCTGTATACCACAGAGGCAGGGCTGTTAGTAAACTAGAATAAGGACTATTTAACATGTGAAAACAGAATGAGGGTCAGTGACTATCATCTATGGGCAACCTCCCCATATCCAGCAATCATAGCAACATTGTTGGCTGTCTATCCCTCAGTTGTCTGTGATAGAAAAATCATGATCTCAGAAATGTATTTCAGATTTGTTTCATATAAACAGTAACAAGTGTAAAGTAATTCAATTAGTTTTGCAGAAATATACATTAGTCCTGTAAAGTCAGAATAAGGACTGTTTAACGTGAACAAATTGCAATGATATCATTCATTATAATTTGTAGACAGCCACTGTACTCAGCAATTATTGGCTGTTTCTTGACTGCGTACACTTCAGATTCATGGTTGTGATAAAAAAAATTGCCGCAGTAGTGTATTTCAACTTTGTTTCACACTAAGTGTTGCCACAAGATATTCCAACTTTTTCACACAAATACACTTTAGTCCTATAGAGTTAGAGTAATGACTGCTCAACTTAGCAAATGACAACAGGGTCAGTCAATCTCATTTATATCCACAAACAGTCCTTGAACTCAGAATGTCACTTTGTTGACTCTGTACACTTCAGTTATCAGAGTGTTACAAAATAATAATTATTGGCCACAGTTTTTAATTTCAAACCCCTCCTATTCCCCCCCACACAAACACAAACATATTCCCACCAGTTGTAGCCTCTTTATTTGTTACAAATGAATGAATAAATATGTAAATAATGGCCATTTTATGTACTTCAGCTTGATGCTTTCAATACTGTACGTTGCAATGCCCCACAAGCATGCACTCATGCATACACACACACACACACACACACACACACACACACACACACACACACACACACACACACACACACACACACACACACACACTTAAAAAATATCATCTTGCCTTATAGACTGGCAGGTAGCGGCATGCATAAAACTGTTAGCAACAAATAAATTACTATATTAAGTGACTGAGGCAGCCTGAATTAAAATGAAAAAAAAAATGGATGAAAAACAATGAGCATGACAGCAAGGTTATTTTTATTTATTTATTTATTTATTTTTGTCTGTCGGTAATCAGCATTATAAATGCCAATGTTTCAACTGGGTGCCCAGTAATACTGAACACTATTTGGAGAAGGGTGACTAAATTTGTCACAACAACAATACTTCTTGTATGTTCTGTTGTGGTATATGTAAACAGTAAGTTTGTTAATGTCAGCAAATATGTCATTTTTGGAGAGAATAAAATTTACATCAGGGTCATTACATTTGGAATATGACTTGCATTGTTGATTTAGCAACTTGCTTATCATGTTAATCATTTTATACCAGTAAAACTGAAAATAAATTATAAGTTGGAATATATCCACACATTTATGAAACTGGCAAGCATGATAAAAAAAATGCCCTGACAAGATATGGGGAGCAATGTCCCGACTTCATTAAATTGATTTTCCATGTTCTTGAAAAAGTTCTTCATTTTGAAAGAGGTGGCCACTAGAAAAAAACTGCTGCTCAAAAGAGAATTAATTTGGCAAATTCTCCTAGAGGCAGACAAGCTACCTGGTTTAAATGACTATGTGCAGGTTAGTTGTATTTTACAGAGCAGACATTGAAATGAATATTATTGGTTGTTCATTCTCATGTGATTTGGTCTGTTCCTTATTTAAATGTGATTGTAACTGGGTTTTACTAATTGATGAAGTCTTAGTCTTTCAAATGAATGCTGCTAATTATTAAAATTATTCCTGCTTGACATATAAATGGACTTTTCTTGTTTTTTATTTTTTACGTTTTATATATATATATATATATATATATATATATATATATATATATATATATATATATATACACCTATATATATATATATATATATATATATATATATATATATATATATATATATATATATATATATATATATATATATATATATATATATATATATACATATATATATATATATATATATATATATATATATATATATATATATATATATATATATATATATGTATATATACCTCAGTAGTAGATCTGGATGACCTGGTTCATCCTTGTCAAAGTCCCCCCCCCTTCTTTTCCCTGTCACAATATGGATATAGTTTAGAACAATTTTGGCTATAATCTATTTGCTCATAATCTACATTAGCATAGAGTGTCAGGGGATGTGGAGAGGAGGCTGACTGGCACAACATTATGGAAAAAGGAGAGGGTCTTATACCTTGGGAAGGTCAGAGATGATGAGTTGACTAAAGAATTGCAACTTTGGTCCTGATGGTTGAGGAGGTTGGACATAGTTATTCAGATCTAATGCAATGGCAGTTGTACTTAGATTATTTTCTTAAGTATTTTGACTGATTTAGAGTTAGCTGTTGATTACAGTTGTACAGTTGCTTGGATTTGTGGGATTGCTGAATTTTGGAAAGGGTGATATAATAGATGCTTTCTCATGATGTGGAGAGAAAATAGTGGCTGATAAGGAGTCATGCCATTTCAAGAAAGTAAATTCATGTAAATCACTTAAACCACTGAAAGCCACTTTCCCCAAAAAGAAGAACACGCAAACACAGATAAATCCTTGCATCCCCCCATTTGTTTTTCTGATTAATTTTGAAACTTTTTTAATTTAGTTTTATTGTACTTTATGCTTAGATGTGTGCTTCATTTCATTGTTTACTGTATAATTATTTTTTGTTGCAGTGGAGTGATACAGGAATGTATTTTTTACCTGCAAGATGTTTGTGTTTTTTGCCCTTGGTAGTGCAACCATGGAGTTAGACTATTTAAGAAAGAAATCAGGGGCTTACTCTTCTGCAAAACAGTTTGTTTTGGAGTAGTTTTTCAACAAAGATGGATTTCATTCTTATTTACAATGAAGTTGATCTTTTTTTTTATTTTGCTCTCTCTCTCCCCCCTGAACAACAGCTGCCTCTACCTCTTCCTTTATTCACTGGATCTACTGAGCTCACTTTAGCCTCTTCCGGGCTCAACCTAACTCATGTCTGAGGTCAAGTTGGTTCAGTATCATGTTGGTGCCAAGGAGTATGCCTTAACCCATCCCCACCCTGCCGCAGCCTTGAGATCTCTACAATCCCTGCTTTCGGTAGGTACATGCACTCTTTTGTACATGTGCAACCTCCCAACCAAGCAGTATACTGTTTGCAACATGCAGCCCTCCTGGTTTTTAGTGCTGCTGTTGCCATAAGCGTAGGCTGTCTTCCTCTCAGGATGGACAAACCAGCATTGGCTACTTACTGCCATCCTTCCCACTCACCCAGTCTTTCCAGCATTTGTGCCTATGCTCAAACTTGAGTTACCAGAGACACAAAAAGGGCTTTATCCCTCTGTTCATTAAGTTAATCACTTATAAGAATTTGAAACACTGGGTGCCAAACATTTGTTTTCTCCTATTCCTGCTTTGTCTCATCTCATTTTATTTACTTACCTTCTATGTCATTCTTACTTTATACCTTTGTGTCATCTGGAAATCGAAATAATTTCTGAGGGCCTTTTGTAATGACATTGCCAACACATTAAAAAGGACTGGATCCAGAGCCCTGCATATGAATTTCACTTATTAATGCCCATTGTGTTCTGTTACTGACTCTGCTTGTAACTGAATACTTTACTCTCATTTGAATCCATGCCATAGTGATTATTTTGTTTAATTTGAAAACTGATTCCATTTTTTTCCATCTAGCAAAGCTGAACTAACTAGTCTGTATTTTTTTGCCTCTTCCATGGTTCCAGTTTTGTAAATTTGAACAATATATGTCTTCTTGTAACACTCTGGCTAACCACTGTCTCAGATATGACTAATTATACAAGTTACATATGTACTTCTTTCAGAATTCTAAGGTGAATCCTACTGGCCCCCTTTGGTCCATCTACTTCAGTCTGTAGGTTTAATTCAGAAACGGACCTTGTGTAAATGGACTTGTATTACTCCCTGCATCCTGATTAATGTTCATGTTTGGTTTTACTGCCTCCTTCTCTGAATGCTGAACACACCTCACTATTTTTGCTTTTTCTTGATCACATTCTCCCCCATTCTTCCTCTTTTATAATGTTTGGTATGTCTCACTTAATGTTATTTTGTTGAGTCTTGATCATTCTTGTAGATGTTAATATTTTCTTCTGTCTTATCTTTTGCTACTCATGTTAATGCTCATTTTGGAGTTTTGGGTCTTTTTCTCTTTTGTGAACATTTAATGCAACTGTTCATTTTTTTTATCCTCTCTGTCTTGCTCTGCCCACAGTCTTCTCCTTTTATGTGTTTTTATATGCCTCACTTATTTTTTCTTCTTCCCAGTTTTGAGACTCAGGTACTTCATTTTCCTGTGAAGATCCTTTATGTGCCATCTGATATTGATGATCTCTGCTCACATCTTTATACTCATTTTGTGCTACCCTTTATGTCTCAAGCTTCACTGCCATCATTTTTGAGAACCACAGGCCCAAATTAGTATCACCTTCACCTCTAAATATAGTAACACTAAACTTCCAAAGTATTCATAACAAAATTACTGACTTACATGCCTGGTTAACTCACAATCAACCAGACATTATCGTCACTACCGAGATCTGGCTCAAGCCTAATGTAAAAGACTCTGAATTCTTCCCTTCAGGCTTCAACACTATAAGGTCAGATAAACTTCACAAAAAAGGAGGTGGCATTGCACTCCTTTTTTTTAGTACCTACAACATAGTCTCATACTCAAATACTATTCCACAATTCTCTAATGTTGAAATTCTCATCTCATTCCTAAAAATAAATAAGTCTAAAAGTTTATGCATAATAGTTCTTTATGTACCCCCTGGCAATAATATACCTATTCTGGAAGAGATCCTTGCCTGGATAACTAGCACAATTAATGATGAAACCATCATTCTGGGCAATATTAATATCAGTTGGCTATACTTCTGCTCTAAATTCCAATCCTCAAACATTAACCTATTTAAATTCACTCAACTTATCACCATGTCAACTAGATACAATAGGAGTAGTAATGATGGCTCCATCCTAGATTGGATTCTACACACTGATCTGAGTAAAATTTCCTCTGCAGGTACTCTCCCAAATGCTAGACTAAGTGATCATCTCCCTGCCTTTGTCCTTAGAAATTTTTCCTCCTTTCAAAAGGAACATCATTATAAATAAATACAGAATCTGGCCAACTTCAACCCTCAGACATTCATCAATCTACTGAAAAATATGAACTGGAGCATCCTAAAAACTCTTCATCTAGATGATATGGTGAATTACTTTAATACACTATTTCTAGAAACCCTAAAAAGCCTCACACCCCCTTGATGAAAAAGAATCAGAACTCACTATGCCCCATGGCTAACTAAACCAACAAAAGAACTAAATTTAAATAGGGACAAAAGATTGAAACAATGGCTAGAAAATAAAAATCCTCCAGACCTTTTGAAATTCAAGCAGCTTTCCACCCAAAAAAAACTAGTAATCAAAGACAAAAAAGAATAATATCTAAAACCCCATCCAGTCATAGGCTGGACCCCAACAATTCTGGACATCCATATCATCTCTTCTAAACCCAGGCACCAAAAGTAATCCCTGTCCATTTCCAGATAAAAGTCATCCACAACTAGCCAACCTCTTTAACTCTCACTTTATAAACACTATATCAAGCATCAGTGCCAACTTTTCCCTATCTCACTGTGACACCATCTCAAATATTTATAATTTTACTACACCAGCAAGACTAACCCCTCCCACTCTTCTTCCCTTTCATCCTCCCTCAATTCTTTTGAAATAACAACCCCTCTAACATCCACATTCATTTTTAAACCAATTACAACCAGTACTATAAAAAGACTTCTCCTCAAACTCAAACCTAGCTCTAATGCAGCTGATAACCTACCCGCAGAATATCTAAAGCTAGCAGCACATGCTATATCCTACCCTATCAGTATACTTGTCAACAGATCCAGCCTTGAATCCTACTTCCCTAAAATCCGGAAAAAGGCATTTATTTTACCCCTACACAAAGGCAGCAACTCTACTAACATCTCTATTGTCCTACAGCCATTCTTTCTCCCATCTCTAAGCTCCCTGAGAAATGTATATAAGTACAACTTTTGTGCTTTTCTCTCAGTAACCAAATTCCATCTCCTACACAACACAGTTTTAGATCAGGTCACAGTACAATGATCACCTCGATAATCTTTCATGCCTATAGTCACCAAGGCCAGAAAGCCAGGTAAATTTGTTTCTTCCCAATTTCTAGACTTATCAAAGGCTTTTGATACAGTCTCTCACCCTCTACTTCTAAATCATCTCTTTCAAATTGGTGTCTCCCCCTCCTCTCTCAACTAGTTCCCAAGTTACCTATCAGACAGACAACAGGCAGTTAAAAGGCATACCTCCATCTCTTCATATCTACTCAACTCTACTGGTGTTCTCCAAAGATCTGTATTAGGTCCCCTCCTATTTAGCATCTTTATTAATAATCTCCAGTCTTCATTCAGTCAGGGCTCTCTTATACAAAACACAAATGATTCATCTATTATCTACTCTGCTGATTCCATATCTGATCTCCAACAAATCACTCCACTGGCCTTTACCTCCATAGAGAACTGGCTTAGTAGCAATCATCTCTTACTTAATCCAAACAAAACACACCAAAAGCTAGGCATTCTTTACAAGCACAAATACTTTCTTAGCCCTTCCACTAAACAAACCCTTGCTACCACTTATCTACTTCCTTCTGTCATTTATGGTGCCCCATTACTTACTAACACACAATCCTCTTTAAAAACAAAACTTGAAATGTGTTAGAACAAAGTTTCCAATTTGCTACAAATGCTAAACATTATACCCACCACTACATAGCTTTACAATCTCTTAACTGGCTTGAACTCCCACACTAACTCTCCTACCTGCAATTAACAATTGTGCATGAAATAATTTACAAACTTTTTAGCTTGTCCTACCCTTACGTCATTATTCACCAGCTATCTACCCAAAAGGTCTCTCGGATATAAAAATCACACCTTCTGCAAGTTCAAAAGCCTAACCTACCTGTTGGCCAGCTTCTATACACGTGTTTTGTAGCTAGAGCCTGCATGCTCTACCATTAACAATTAGATCTAATCAAAACTGTGGATTATTCATTTCTTTACAAAATTACCTTTTTTCTATCTGAAACTGCACTTGCACCAAGCCTCCACCTTTTAAATTCTGACTACCCCTACTCCAAGAATATATTCTTATATCCGTCCTCTTGTTTACCCTAATGTTTCCTCTTTACCTTTTTAAATAACCACTACCTATACATTGTCCTGACTAACCTAACTACTTCTATGGCAGAAGTTTCATATAATGTTAGCCTTTTCACATATATCTCACTCTGTAATTTAAATTTGTATTAATTGTTCTAATTGACAAATCTAGTTTTACCTTTACATTAGCCAGCTGCTCAAATACTTGACTATGTATATGTTTTTATGGAATTTTACTGGGAAAGGCCAGAAGAAAAAGTTAAATCCTGTTCTATGTTCATGTGTTTTGTGGAGCTTTTCCTCCTGGACCTCCACTGAAAACAGGCTTTTAATGGCCCAGTGGAGTATCCTGGTAAACAAATGCCAATAAATAAATGACTGTCTTGATAAAATTGCTTGTTTTGATCATGTTGCCAAAATGCTGGGATTATGTAATCCCTGCTGGAAGATGACTAATAATTCATAGGTTCATAGGTAGGTAATAGGCTATCAACCCTAGCGCCTATAAAAGTCTAGCCAAAAAGGTACCCTGGCTTTCGCCACCTAAGAAAATTATTTTCCTGTGCCCCTGTCGAGCAAAGCCACAGAGGTGATCCCTGAGGTGAATTTCCTATTTCCCATCCAATCATCAAGATTTTTCTTGAAGAGTGCTAATGAGGAGCTTTGTTTGATATAGATAGGTAGTTTGTTCCAGAATATGGGAAGTCTCTGGGACAAGAATCTATCCCTACAGCATGTTATGTTTATTGTGGTAACAAGGTTTAGGTCCCTAGAGTATGTAGCTCGGAGGGATTGGGATTTCTTTAAGTGGAGCATGTCCAACAGCTCTGGGTTTGACATAGCTTTGTATGTTAGGTAGAGATCGCCTCTGAGTAGGCGATATGCGACGGAGTAAAGCTGGAGTTTTTTGAGACAGTTCATGAGGGCATCTGTTTGAGGCCAGTAATCCTCTTTGTGAGGTATTTCTGCGGCCTTTCCAGTTGTTGTAGATGTCTTGTGAGGTACATACCAAAAGTGGTATTTTACTCTATAATGGTTCTAATAAGTGACGTGTAGAGGGAAACAATGACCTCTTTTTTTCTGGATGAGAAACCTTTTGTGATGAGGTGTGCCACGTAGAAGGATTTCCTGACTACTGTGGTGATGTGATTATCAAAGGAGAGACTACTGTCCACCTGGGTCCCAAGGTCTGTTATCATACTTTCAGTGTTACGTAGACTGCCACTTATGTGGTAGCTCATGGGTACAGAGTTTTTACCAAAGGGGATGACAATGCACTTTTTGGCATTGAGCTTGAGGTCATGGCTTTGACACCAGGCATCTGTCTCAGTGAGGCCCTTTTGTAGGACATCCACATCATTAGGAGTTTCAATTATGGATCCAAGTTTGCAGTCATCTGCGAACTTCATTAGCCAGAGAACTTCTGTGTTAGCCTGTACTTCTGAAAAGTAGATACCAAACAGGAGAGGACCCAGGACTGAACCCTGTGGTACTCCACTTGTCACTGGTCTGAAGTCGGATTTGGAGTCTGCTACTTTCACAGTGTGGGTTCTGTCAGTGAGACAGTTGGCAACCCGTCTTGTGACATAGGGATTTATACCTAGTTTAGTGAGTTTATCTATAATTCCAGAGTGGGGCATGGTGTCAAAAGCTTTGGCGAGATCTAGATAGGTTGTGTGAACCACCTTACCCTCATCTACGGCTTTGGTGAATGCTTCAAAGAAGTCAGTCAGGTTTAGGAGACATGATCTGCCTTTTACAAACCCAAACTTGGTGGGGTCCAGAGTTTGGAGATTACCAATGTCTTTGTTTATAAGTTCCATGATAATACATTCCATAGCCTTGCAGACCAGGCTCATTAGGCTAATGGGGCGGTAGTTCCGTGGTGGCTCCCCTTTTGTGGAGTGGGATAACCATTGCTGTGCGCCATTCAGTGGGCACAAAGCCTGAGGTGAGGCTATTATTGAACATGGTACTTATGTGGGGTACCAGTTCATTCTGTAGTTTGTGTAGAATGCAGCCTGGGATGTTGTCATGTCCCATGGATGCTGTGTTCATGGCTTTGGAGAGTGCAGTTTGTACCTGTGCAGCCATGATTATAGGAACTTTGCATTCTACCGGTATAGAGATGGGCCCTTTAGGGGGTGAGAGGGGGGTAAAGTTAGCACTGAACCTATCTGCCAGGATGTTGGTGATATCAGTTGGTTCTGTATATTTAGTGCCATTGTTCTGTAACTCAGAGCAGGTCTGAGTGTTGCCATTGAGATTCTTGACAAAGCTATAGAATGCTTTGTGGTTGTCTTTAGAATCAGTGGCAATTTTGTTTTCATAACTAGCTTTGGAGGATTTTATGAGGGATCTCATCAGGGAATTTTTCCAGTCATGGGATTTTACTCTTTTTTGCAACAGTTTCTTTCTTCTGTTGTAGAGTTTGTTTATGGAGGGGACCACCAGATTAGCTTCCTTTTTTTGGAAGATAGCATCTTGGTTCTGTTAGGGATAGCACAATCCATGCACTCGTGTAAGTGCTTATAAAGTGCATTTGTGTAGGATTCAGCAGTCCTACCTCTATTGTCTGTCTGCATGGGTGTCGTGAAGTTTGCCACTTCTGTCTTAAGAAGTGTGAAGTTGGCTTTGGAGAAATTTTTTACAGTGGTTTCCCTATTGGGGGGTGGGGGAGGGATGTGGATGTCCAGGCTGATTAGCTTGTGGTTGGATCTGACCAACGAGGAATTTACCTCTTTGTGGAACACCGGTCACTCATGTTGGTAATGACCAGGTCTAGGATATTGCTGCCCCTGGTGGGGGTGTGGATAAGTTGATCCAAGGCGTTTGAATTTATGAATTCCAGAAAACGTTGAACAAAAGAGTTATTACATGAGTAGTTTTCTCAGTTAATGGTGGGGTAGTTGAAATCGCCCATTATTAGGGTGATGGGTTGTACTTAATATTGTCCAGTGTATCAAGAAATGAGGAGTGGGAATCCTGGGGCATGGTGGGGGATCTGTAGCAAGTTACAATTTGGATTGTGGTCTTGCCCAGAGTTAGTTGCACTTGGATAATCTCGGTTGCATTATGCTGAGCAACTAGCCTGGAGGTGTGGATATCCTTAATGAATATGGACACGCCTCCACCTTTAGTGTTTTGGTCCAGGTTAGGTGGCCGAAAGGTGTGGTATGAATTATAGCCTGGTAATGCAGGGGTGCTCTCTGGAGCCTTGAACCAGGTCTCTGTCAAGACACAGATGTTGATGTTCTCTATTTTATGGAGTGCCTCGAGTGAATGCCTTTTGAGGTTTAGACTTCTAGCACTGAGTAGCATTACCCTCAGATTTTGCTTGCTTGTACCTGTTACAGTGGTGAATTTGTCATTTGAACCTTGCCTAAAAAAGGCACTATGGGGATGGCAAGAGCCTTAGCCAGTATCCGGAATCCCAAGGGTGACAGGTGCAGGCCATCTCTGGTCAAGCATCGTGGTCTGTCGATCATGTCATCCCAGACAGACAGATACTGGATCCCCTTAGAATGACACCAGAAGCTTAGCCAGTTGTTGAAGTCAATCATTTTGTCCTTGTACTGTGGTATCATTGTGGGTGATGGCATGATGCTACTCAGGGCTAGGGTCATACTTGCCTTGGCTACAAGATCGGAGAGCTCTTCCATGTCTCTTTTCATGTAGTCCAGGGAATTACGTCTCAGGTCATTCACACCAACATGGACAATGACATAGTCATATTTGTACTTGTTGTGCAGTGACCTGAGTGCGTGCGTTATGTGGCAGATCCTGGCACCCGACAGGCAGCTGACAGTGACTTTCTCCTTGTTTAGCCTGGTGAGTGGAACATCAGTGTGCCTGACTATAGAGTCACCCATGACTAGAGTGTTGGGTACATTGTTATGCCTTATGGGCTGTGGTTGAGTGGCACACTGAGTTTGTGGGCTATGTGTCATTTGGGTTGTGTTGCGGGGTAGAGGTTGCATGCATTTCTGCTTTGGAGGTCTCTGTTGCTTGAGCAGATTTTTATTGAGAGCCTCCGCGAATGTAGGTGTGTGTTTTGTGTTGCTACGTGTGTGTTTTGGTGGTGCAGGTTTTGAGGGACTATGTGATGAGTGTGGTGTGGTACAATGTGTTTACCTTCTCCTCTTGACTGTCTAGTCCAGTGTTAGGTGAAGAGACCTTTGCTTCCAGTTCATAATCATATGGATGTGTTTCATTCCAAGTTCATAATCATATGGATGTGTTAGATACTGATATTTATTAACTGCTAAGACCACAGAATTTAACATTTTATGCAGGAAGTACAAACATTAGGCATAAGTAACAACATCAGCAGTTATCATACAAATTTCACCTCACACATAAATAATTCATATGCTGCTGTAATAGAGGAGTGTTACCAAAATAGCCCATGTAAACAATAATCAGACAAAATGCTGATATCTAGGTATGATTTTATAATGAATGAATTAATTAATTAATTAATAGGTAGTTATATAAATAAATGGACAACAAATATTTAGATTATACAACTGAGGATGAGAACTGTGAAAAGAGCAATGCCACAAAATTAATATATGTGGATGGGTCTACTTCTACTCACCAAAGTAACAGTTGTTCAAATCTTAAACAACTGACTCCACTTCAGCAAACTTCTATTCTATCGAAAACATGGACTGCAGAACTTCATTCCCTGGGAAACAAACCACTTGGCCCCCAGGGTGAACTTTGCTCTTTTCCCCAGTGTAGTGCAATCTCAGAGTTGGTATATTTAGTTGGGGATGGTGTGGGGGATGAAGCTCCCAACTTGGGTGGGTTTAATTTGTTTCCATTCAGTATTTTTTTCCCTGGTGGCCAAGTGGTTCATTTCCTAGGGAAAGGAGCTCGGTAGTCCATGCTTTCAGTTGAATGGAAGTCCGCTGAAGTGGAGTCGGCTGTTTGGAATTTGAACAAGTGTAATTTCGGTGAGTAAAATAGACCTCTGTGAATACATACATCTGCACAGTATTAAATTCCCACTAATTTTATTATGAACAAAGTTAAGCATCAAATCTCTTGATCAAATGGGAGGTATGTATTTGTACAAATCTCTCTGGAATGTACCAAAGAAATCATTGTTCCCACACATCAGGGAACTATCTCAAAAGCTGACATTTACCATAGATAGTCAGAGTATGAAATGATGTCAGAATCAAAAATGTTCAGTCACTGAGGGGGTAAACATCAGATACACTGATGGCCTGCTTGACCAGAAGTGCTTTTAGATGTCTATGCCAGACTTTGACTGTATTTTATGATCTGAGTATATCTGCATCACAGGTATCACAGGTAATAATACATTCCAAAACTGGATGCCAAATAATGGTGGTAGTTTTGCATTTTTACCTGGCAAGTACTATATTGCATTGATCTGACAAGGACTTTTCCAATGCTCATTCAAGTCATCCAAAAATGAGCTGCACATCCTCGAGTTTCCTATGTCAAGAAGCATAACTCAAAAATGCATAAAAACTTTTGTTTTTCTAGGGATGGGTCCCCTTTTGCCCTCCATGTGGGAGACTTTGCCCCATCCCCTAACTTATATATACTAACTCCACAGTCAGAAAAAAAAGACTGCAATGCACCATCTGCTCAAATAATGTAAGTGCATGCAGTTTCAACAAATCACAGTTAAAAGAAATCAAGGAAAAGGCACTTGAAGAATCTGACCACATCAGAGTGTATCAGGGCACATTATTGTTTTCTCCCAATAGAACTAGAACAACTAGACTAAAAAATTCTCCAAGGCAAATTACAGCTTCACAGCCCCTCCACCCAGTGATGGAACAGACACCTATGCTGAGTTATACACCAATGCTTTGTACGAGCACCTGTACAATTGTATTGACTCTGCCATACCTGATAGAAGCAAAGCAAGATCTTCAAGGAAAAACAAACCTGCCTGGTGGACAACTACCATTAATAGGCTATACAATCTTCTTTGTCTTACGGCTTTTCCCAGTTAGGGGTCGCCACAGCGGAACTCCGGTCCGCTCATGATTGGCAGTGTATTTTTATGGTGCCGAGTTGCCAGCCCGATGCCCAACCTTCAAATAAGGCACACCCATTCATGCATGCACCTACCTGCATGTCTTTAAACATCACTTGACCATGGGGAGGACATGCAGACTCCACACAGAAGGCACTCCAGCTGAGAATCGAACGGGAGAAGCTCTTGCTGTGAGGTGACAATGCTAATAGGCTATTCAATAGGATAAAGAAATTGCTTTCTAAGAGTAGAAAGGAATGGTCTCAAAACTGGAAACACTCCCTCCTCAACTTAAACAAGCAAATAAGACTCCTAGTGAAGTCCTCCAAAGCTAACTATGAATCCAAATTAGCTTCCTTAACTAAGGATGACCATAAGTCATTCTTTAGTTACATCTGTAACCTCAAAGGTAAGGCCCAGATTTGTAATGAAGTTGTAGTTAATGTTACTACATATACAGAACCTGTGGATATAGCAAACCTGCTGGTTAACAAGTTCAGTGAAAACTTCACTCCCCTGTCATCACCATATATACTCCAGACATTCCTAACACCTGTCTCCCACCTAGTATCTCCGAGGAGCAGGTCTTTAACACCCTCTCCAAGGCCAAAAATACAGCCTCTGTGGGACCAGACAACATCCTGGACTGTGTTCTACATGGGTTAAAACAGGAATTATCATCACCATTGGGCACACTTTTCAATCACAGCCTAAGCACTGACTTCATCCCAGCAGAATGGAAAATAGCTATTGTCATCTCTTTGCACGAAGTGGGTGCATCCATGGACCTTGGAAACTATAGACCCATTATCCTGACTAACCTTATCTGCAAGGCCATGGAATGAATCATCGTGGACCTTATTAACAAAGATATAGGAAATCTCCAAACACTCGACTCCACCCAGTTTGGTTAAACTTGGTGGACATCTTCGAGACAGTCACCAAAGCCCTAGACGAGGGCAGATCTGTGCATACAGCCTACCTAGACTTAACCAAGGCCTTTGACACAATCCCTCACTCAGGCATCACTGATAAACTCACCCAGCTGGGTATCAATCTATATATTGTCAGGTGGGTTGCAAACTGGCTCATTGATAAAACTCATACGATTAAAATAGGGGACTGCACCTCCTCTAGCATACCTGTAACCAGTGGTGTTCCACAGGGATCAGTTCTGGGAACCCTACTGTTCGGTATCTACTTATCTGAAGTACAATCTAAAATGAAAGGATTGTGGATGACAAAGTTTGCTGATGACTGCAAACTGGGAGTGATCATTGAAATACCTTGTGATGTCAACATCCTTCAAGAAGGTCTTATGCAGACTAATGACTGGTGCCAAAGTCATGGTCTTAAACTTAATGCAAAAAATGCATTATTATCTCCTTTAGCAAGGGAGATATTTCTGCAAACTACCACATCAATAGCAATACCCTAAGCACACAGTCAACGGTGAGAGATCTGGACACATAGGTCGACAGCAACCTTAACTTCGATCACCATGTCTCTACAGTGGTAAGAAGAGCAGTTTATATTGCTCATCTCATAAGTAAGGGCATTGCCGCCAGAAAAAAAAGAGGTCATAACCCCCTGAACTCTTCCCTCATCAGGCCAATAATAGAGTACAATGCTCCCTTTGAAATTTTCCTTTCCAAACACCTGCAGCAATTGGACAGACCACAAAGATTCCTTAGAAAGAAAATTCAGGGTCTTCAACATCTGTCTTATGTGGACAGGCTAAAATCATTGTCACTTTACTCTGTGTCATACAGACTGTTCAGAGGCAACCTGTGCCTTGCATATAGAGGAATCTTTGACCCAGCTTTAATGGAAATGCTGTACATATGCAAGTCAAATAGCACATGGGTCACTCGCTCAAAGGACCTTAACCTGGTATGCAACATCCACAGAACCTGCTGGAGAGACAGATTTGTCTCACAGAGGTTGCTCCACCTATGGAACAAGATTCCTATTCATGTTAAACAAAGCCCCTCGTTGGCCCTATTTAAGTGTAATTTGGATGATTGGATGGATAACTGGAAATTCATTCCAGGGATTCCACCTGTGTCCCTCTTGGACAAGGGCAATAGGTGCTGATTTTAAAGTTTGCCTGAACCAAGCAACCTTGGGAACACTGGCTAAACTGGCTAGGCTTGTAAGGGCCCTGGAACCATTAGCCTAGTAACCTCCTATGATCCTGTGAAATACTTGTGTAGACTTCGTGTCTGGGGTGATATCTATAATGCTTTTTCCTCAAAAGTTGGTACAAAGTATTTGATGAAGGAAACAACACAGTTTAAGTGGAAGTATAAACTGCATCCAAATACAAAAACTAAAAATGGCAGCAAGATAAAGGCACTGTATCTGGCTCCTCACAACCTGATTTGTATGGAACCAGAATCCCTCTCACACAGTACTGGGGAAATTATCTTGTATGTCATTAACTAACCCTTGTAGAATCAGGCGGTATGGGGATCTGAATGGAGAGATGAAAAGTCAGCAAGCAAAAGAGAGTAGTAGTGCTGAAATTGAATTCATCTTCAAGTCTTGCTGAGTACCTTCATAAGGTGGACCCTGTTTTCACAAAATCTCACCAAGGTGACACTGATATATAGACTGTATTTATATAGCATATATCATGGACAGAAGTAGGTCAAACACTAAATAGCTGGGTGCACAAGACCCAGGATAAAAATGTGCCAAATCCTGGTAGGCACACTGGTGCCAGGACTGGAAAAGATGACAGTGTAAAATCCTCAAAAATACAGAAACATTCCTACAATGGGTCCAGGCCAGGCCCAGGGGGAGGATGGCCCCCCCCTGTTGTAGAAGGAAGTAGCAGTCCACAAAAACTGATAGCCCAAAGAAGAGCCATAAAGATGATAAAGTGGACTATTGAGAATAAGAAAGAAATCATGTATTGTTACTATTATGCAAAAAGCCCAGAATTTCCAGACGCAAGATATACAAAATGATTAAGAGAGAAATTATAGGAAAGAAAAATATTTCTGCAAGAAAAACTGTTAGAAGCTTCAAATGAAAATTTGTGTTCATTAATACAACAAATTTGTGAGAAGCAGTATATAGATCAAGAAATCTTGATCTGCTTGGAAAAAGAAGCATCTGAGGAAGTGCGAAAATATAAACAACAAAACCAAGAGATATTTGAAAAGTATAAAAAAGAAATATGGACATGGGAAAGACAGAGAGATTTGATATGGTGCAATATTTATGCAAAGGAAAAAGTCAAATTAATCGGTGTAAAGAAGGCAGCCCCAAAGATATTTGAAGAGAAATACAAGCAAAGGCATCCGGATATGGAAACTTTCACAACATAAAAAAAAAATCACAAAGATGGAATGTAGAAAAGAAGATCAGTAAAGTAGAAGTTAAAAAAATAGAAGTTGAAGTTATGGAGTGCCTGAGAAGTGAAGGATTTGATGCAGAAGGTCTAAAACAGGTTACATCACAGCAAGATGGAGTGAGCTCCCAAAGTAAGGAGAAGCAGGAAGATCAGGAGTCATCTGAAGAAGAAATATGGACATGGGAAAGAAAAAGAGATTTAATATGGTGTAATATTTATACAAAGGGGAAAGCAAAACTAACCAATACAAAAAGAGCAGCACCAAAGATATTTGAAGAGAAATACAGACAAAGGAATCCAGACATGGAAAACTTTACAATACAAAAATTAAAAAGACAAAGAGGAAAAGGAGAAAAGGATATTAGTAATGGAGAAGTTAAAGAAATAGAAAATGAGGTTATGGAGTACCTGCAAAGTGAAGGATTTAGTGTAGGAAATCTAATTCAGAAAGTACCACAACAGAATAGAGCAATGGATATCCAAATTAAAAGGAAACCAGTGGAACAGGAAGCAATTAGTCAGGTGCTATATGAAGATAATTTGGAGCCTCTCACAGGAAACCAGTATAAATATTCACTTGAAGCTAGACAGCAAGGGAAGGAACAGAAAACTGTGATGCAGTCAATGTTGAATAGTGATAGGCCAGTGAGTTCCCATATGATACAGCAACGGACAGCACAGGATGAAACTGATGAGACTGTGTCACATGAAGATGCTATAGAACCTTCTATAGAATGCCTGAAGGAATTGAAAAACGGATGTGCCCTCAGTTTGGAAGAAAATGAGCTAAGAGAAAAATTGTTTGATTTAATAGACATGGGCAGATATATCAAGATCAATGAAAGAAATAGACTGCAAAAGGTTAATAAAACCCAAAAAGTCAAAAGTGTGATAAAACAAATGAACACAGTAATTAGGACTGTTCATAGAGATCCATGTGATATAACAAAAGTAAACAGTAAACCAAATAGTGGAAGCACTTGAAAATCACCAATAAAACCAAAAGAAATGCTATAGATGTGGAGAGAAGCCAGTACGAACTGATTAAATTAAAATTACACTTTATTCAACACGCCAAAAACATGCCAAAAGCTACTGTCATAAATACCTTATATTCAAGCATGCGTTTTCGTCCATACAACTCGGACTTCATCAGATGATTAATTAATTACATCAATTGTATTTATACACCATTTAAAAATGTTAAACCAATAGAATTCCTATATTCCATTACAAATACTCTAATCATTCTTCGAGTGGGCTCATGAATATTCATTATCACCATTTCATTCTACTTATGTGGATTCATTATGAATAATAAATACATATTAAAATATATTGATAAAATCATATTAATAAATACATTTTATCCCATAAATAATTCACATTAAATACTATAAAAACATTGAAATTTAATACTACTAAAAATAGGAGAACAATTCTTTATGAAGAAAATAAAGTGCTTGTGAATGCAATGTTTATATAGTTCATTTTCTTACTACCTAAAATCATGGGGAAACAGTGCCATCTATAGTCATAAGAGAATATTGCATTAGTGCTTTTTCTTTACTATTTGGTAGCCCTTAATTTTAATAGTGGCAAGATGGAAAGATAGTCATTTAACCCTGGAAATGTTCCTGCTTCCAGGGTTACTTGCCACCATAATTCTTTGCACTCTATTCTTTCTTCCCATGGGCCACCCCTAATGTCATTCTTAATTTACTCCAGTACTAAAAAGAAGAATTTATAACCTTCACATATTCTGGAATGTTTAAATAATGCATTTGTTTCTTTTCCTTTAGATATATCATAAATATGTTCGTATATTCTTCTTTTCAATGTTCTCTCTGTTTTCCCCACATAAAATGAATTACATTTTACACATATAGCGAGATATACTAACCCCTTAGTGTCACAATTATAGTGTCCTTTACTTTTTATCCATCTATTTCTACTTTCCAAAAATATTTCCCCCTTATTACTGATATATTCATACTGATTACACCTTCCACATTTGAAGGTGCCCAATTTCCTTCCACCATCCTTAAAGGGGTTTATATTATTTTTACTATTATTGTTTTCTTTATTTTCTAAGATATTCCTTATGCTACTTGAGTTTTTATAAACTACTTTTGGTATTATCTTAGATACATCCTCCAAGTCAGTAAGGGAAATAAATTTTTCCCACTCTTTCTGGAAAGTCCCTCTTATATTATAATTTGTTGCATTGTATTCCAAAACAAGGGCTTGCTGGTATTCACCTAAGTTTTCCATCTCCTTGTTCTCTATTTCATTGTTTACTTCATCATTAATATTTATAGCCCCCTTAATAGGTTTAAATTTATTTTCCCTACCCCTTTCTATTTCAGACCTAATGTTTTTAATAAAATCTTTAGGGTACCCCCTATCCAAAAACATTTTTTCAAGTAAATTACATTCAATAATAAAATCACTATCCAAGCTAGTCATTCTACAACCTCTGACAAATTGTCCCTTCACTATATTCCTTTTACAATGTGCTGGGTGTGCACTATTATAGTGAAGGAAAGAATTACAAAAAGTAGTTTTTCTATGTATTCTAGTTTCTAATTTATTATTATTTGTCTTATATATTTCCAAGTCCAGGTATTGGAGAATTTCATAGGATGTCTTATAAGTAAATTTGAGGAAATTAGTACTATTATTTATATATTCCATGAATTCTTCAAATTCTTCATTACTTCCTGTCCAGAATATAACTATATCGTCTAAAAACCTGCGATATAGGTTCCAACAGGAATTGAACTTAGAATGTAAAACAAATGTTTCTTCCCACTTTGCCAAAATTAAATTTGCAAATGTAGGAGCACAGGCAGCTCCCATGGCCACGCCCTGAATTTGTTGAAAAAATTCACCATTAAAAACTAAAAAATTATTCTGGAGAACCATATCCATGAGGCCTGTGCTCACTACCTTTTCCTTGTGGGATAAGGTTTTATCTTGGTAGATAACCTCCTCAAACATTTTCATACCTATCCCATATGGTATACAGGAAAATAAATCAATAATATCAATAGTAACAAATAATAAATTCTCAGAATTTAATTCTGGTGTAATTTCTCTTAATAAATCCCAAGAGTCCTTAAGTATAACTTTATTATTAACCCAGATATGTTTGACTTTAGTATCAACATATTTTGCTAAAGGCAATGTTTTGGAGCCATCGGCAGATACTATTAGGTGGGGGGGGGGGGGCCTTCAGAATTTTTATGGATTTTGGGGATTCCAAAAATAATGGGGATTTTTGGTTTCTCTACTTTCAAATATGCATACATTTTTTTGTCTATCACACCTTCATATAACATGTCTTGTAATGCAATATCTATTATATTATATGCCAGATATACCTCATTTTTTGAGACACAAGTATATTTATTTTCATCCCTTAATATTTGATTCATCTTTCCCTCATAATGTATTATATCCATAATCACAATCCCCCCACCCTTATCTGGTTTCATAATTTGGACTCTGGAATTAGCCTTTAATTAATCTAAAATTATTTTTTCATCCATACTGAGGTTGGTTTTATATTTAATTTTCCTATCCATATTTCTAACTTCCTTTTCCAAAATAAGTTCAAAGTTTTTTTAATTGGGGGTGCATCGGGGGATTATAGGTAGTTCTACATACTAAACCTTGATGGTTATAAATTGCATTATTTATAGTATTTTTTGAAAATAACATTTCTAAGTTTATTTTTCTTAGAAACATCTTGATATCTAATAAAGTTCTGGTTAGGTCCCCCTTTACATAAGGGATATATTTAAGTCCCTTTCCCAGAAGACTAAAATGCTCCTTAGTCAATGGAATATTACTGAAATTATAGATTGAAAACCCATCATAAGTGTTTTTATATCCCTCTACAGTCACTTCCTGAAGGGGGACTAGTTGATTAGAGACAGGGGTATATGTATCTAATATCTCCCCCTCCCTCCCCCCCCCCCTTGAAAATTTCCCCTCCAATTTTCCTGCCTGGCAGTGAAACTATCCTCCCTAACTAATGGTGGAAATTCTTGATCATACTCATAATTATTCCATCCATCAAACCTTTTTTCCATATAATTATTACTTTTCTCCCTTTTATTCGGTCCATATGTATTCCTATTAGCATAAGGCGGCTTGGGGTAACTAACATTATTCTCATATTCTTGTATATCTCTCTTTAATTTATTCATTTTCCTATCAATCATATCATTACATTTTGTATCAATTTAATTTCTTATCTTATAATATTTGTCCTTTTCTTCCTTTATCCCAAAAATCAAATCTTCCTTAATATATCTATCTAGTTCATCTATTTCCTTCTGCAATATATCCTGTGTTCTAATATTCTCCTTAATAATTAACTTTAAAACATCTAATCCACAATTATTGAAAACTTCCAATAGTTCCTTATGGAAATCTGAGCCCACTTGTACGTTATTGGGATATTTATACACTCTTAGTCCCTTTGGGACAATATTCTTATTAATACATTCTGAAAGATATGCATTTTCTATACACAATACTCTATATTTCAACATTAATTTAGAAATTTTGTCCATTTTAATAGAGTAGGAATCCGTATTAGGAGGTCCCTGAGGAGCTCCGTTTTCCAGTTTAAAGCAATAATTAATTTTAAGCCATTCAGCAGTCTCTTTACATCTTTTATCAAATAAAGTACCTGAATTTGCCGAACTCAAAGTCGGCACTTTAGATTTATTTGCGGTGTTAATTCCGTCCATTAATTCAGTACCCAGAAATTCTGTAGCATTGTTACACAAAATCCTTGGTGTGTCTTCTGGATTAAAAGTTCCACCATTCGGTTCATTCAGGTCACCGGCTTCAAAATTACTGCCAATAAGCTCCCTTTTTCTCTTATGTTTGTGAGTACACGACCTTTTGGTTCCACTTCCTGTAGCATGCAATGTATTAGGGTTGGTCCCCACCAAGGATTGGCACAACGGAGTAAGAAGATCTATCAGTTCAGTTAACTGACCAATTAGCTTGCGTGATTGGCCCAGCTCGTCTTGCCCCTTGATGTTTATCGGGGAATCTCTCCATAATCTCTCCACAAAAAAGTTACCAGTAAACCAAATAGTGGAAGCACTCGAAAATCACCAATAAAACCAAAAGAAATGCTATAGATGTGGAGAGAAGCCAGTACGAACTGATTAAATTAAAATTACACTTTATTCAACATGCCAAAAGCTACTGCCATAAACGCCTTATAACAGTAGCATCTGGCGTGTTTTTGGCATGTTGAATAAAGTGTAATTTTAATTTAATCAGTTTGTACTGGCTTCTCTCCACATCTATAGCATTTCTTTTGGTTTTATTGGTGATTTTCGAGTGCTTCCACTATTTGGTTTACTGGTAACTTTTTTGTGGACAAAAGTAAACAGGATACATTACTGTGCAACTAAATTAATAACTGATAAAGTTCTACCACAAGAGGACAGGATAGTGAGGCAAAGGAAGGGGAGAAATCAAATACCATCATGGAAATATCGAATAGAGAAAATTATAAAGCAATTAAGACAAGAAGTCTCACTGTTAGAAGACTATAGATGAGGGAACAGATCAACAAAAACACTAAGAAAGATAGATGTGATAAAATCAATGTGCAATATTAGAACAGACCAGAATCTATCATGCACTATTGCAAATAAACTAAAAATATCAGCACAGCCGGAAAAAACTTAGAAGATATGAAGATAAATATAAAAGGAAAGTACAAAATAAGCAATTTATTGAGGACCTAAAAAAGTTTTATAGAGAACTGGGAAATAAGATAAGAGGAATTGAAAGACCGCCAAAAAGAGAAGTAATAGATACATTTTGGAGAAGTATCTATGAAGATCCTGTGGAACATAAAGATGCTAAATGGATAGAAGAAGTAAAAGAAAGAAAGAAGTTTAAAGGTACAGGATATGAAATGGAGTGAAGTAACAGTTAGAGAGATCGAAACAAAGTTAAGAAAAGCCTCTATTTGGAAAACCCCAGGCCCAGATGCAGTACCTAACTTCTGGCTAAAAGTATTAACATCTTTGCACAAAGACTTAGCCATGAATAAGAACTATTTATATGCACGTCCAGAACAGACACCAATCTGGCTAACAACAGGAAAAACAATGCTCCTACTTAAGAGTGAACCTGCAAGCTACCCTAAAAATTATAGACCAATAACTTGCCTTCCGACAATGTATAAACTATACACGGGAATTGATGCTGACAGAGTTTATAGTCATTTAGAAGAAAACTCAATTATGGCAGTAGAACAAAAGGACAATAAAAAACATGTCATATGGAACAAAGGATCATTTGTTGTTAAATAAAGTCATAGTGGAGAACTGTAAAAAGGGGAAGAATCTAAGTATGGCATGGATTGACTACAAAAAAGCATTTGATAGTATCTCTCATTCATGGATAAAAGTGCTTAAAAATGTATAAGATACACCCCACACTGATCGATTACATTACAGTGACCATGAAACAGTGGCAGACCACTTTGCAATTAAGCCATGATAAAGGACAAATTGTTATCCCAGGGATAAAAATTCAAAGGCAGATATTCCAGGGTGACTCTCTGTCACCATTGTTATTCTGCCTTGCCCTTAATCTATTAAGCTGTTTACTCCACAGCTTAGGCCATGGCTATAATCTGGCTCCTAGAAAACAACAAAGTGTAAAGACTTCTGACCTTGTCTTTGTCGATGATTTAAAACTGTATAGCTCATCAGAAGTGGAACTGAAAGCACAACTGCAAGCTGTCAAAACTTTTTCAGATATAATGATATAAGAATGTCATTTGGTTTTGATAAATGTGCAAAAGCAACCTTTAAAGTAGGAAAACTGCAATGCCAGAAAAACATCAGTTTGGGACAAGGATGTGATATAAAACAACTTGAGCAAGAAGGAGTGTATAAATACTTAGGAAGTGATGAAGGATCAACAATAAAACATGAACAAATGTGAATAAAACTTAGTAAGGAATACTTCAGAAGACTTAAATTAATCCTGAAAACAGCACTGACATCTAGGAACAAAATCCAAGCTATAAACCAATTTGCTCTTCCTGTCCTAACCTACCGTTATGGAGTGATTGGCCCCAAAATGTGTTGGATAGATTAGATAGGAAAACAAGAAGGATGCTTCATGCTCACCAAATCTTCTTCTTCTTCTTTCGGCTGCATACCAACCACCTGCATGTCCTCTCTCACCACATCCATGAACCTTATCTTAGGCCTTCCTCTTTTCCTGTTACCTGGCATCTTTATCCTTAGCATCTTTTTCCCAATATACTCTGCATCCCTCCTCAGCACATGTCCAAACCAATGTAATCTTGCCTCTCTAGCTTTGTCTCCAAACCTTCCAACCTGGGCTGACCCTCTAATATACTTATTCCTAATCCTGTCCACCCTTGTCACACCCAGTGCAAATCTTAACATCTTTAACTCTGCCACATCCAGCTCTGACTGCTGCCTTTTTGTCATTGCCACTGTCTCCAACCCATATAACATAGCTGGTCTCATTACCCTCTTCTAGACCTTCCCTTTCACTCTTACTGGTACTCGTCTGTCACAAATCACTCCTGACACTCTTCTCCACCCACTCCATCCTGCCTGTACTCTCTTCTTCACCTCTCTTCCACACTCACCATTACTCTGAACTGTTGATCCCAAGTATTTAAACTCATCCACCTTTGCCACCTCTACTCCCTGCATCCTCACCATTCCTCTATCCTCCCTCTCATTCACACATATATATTCTGTCTTCATCCTGCTGACCTTCATTTCTCTTCTCTCTAGAGCATATCTCCACCTCTCCAGGGTCCCCTCCACTTCTTCCCTAATATCACTACAGATCACAATGCTCACCAAATGCTTTATAAAAATCAGTGCATACAGAGATTATATATCTGCATTTCGAAGGAGGGATGGGCCTCCTTGAAATGGATTATATGTATAGATTTGCAATCGTGGGACTCCACAAATATCTACTGACTTCACAAGACCCAAACATAGTGAAAGTTTTGAAACATGAGGAGAATAAATCTAAGATGGCTTCTCTGCTTAATCTAGCAGAAGCTTATCGGCATCAAGCAGGAATGGAAATCAAACCAGAAGCAGGTAAAAATCATGCAGCATCTGAATGTACCAAAAAACAAAAGAAAGATTATAAGGTGAAGAATCAGGTGAGAAGGCAAGAAATATGGAAAAGCATAAATACAGTTGCAAGTATAAAAAACTTCTGTAATAACCTTATGTTGATCAGGAATGAACACAGGAATGGTTAAGGAGAGGCAAATTCAAACCAAGAGATGAAAGGTTAATATTGGCGGCCCAAGATAGTGTGCTGCATACATGTGGGAGAAACAGACAAATGTAGGTTTTGTAAAACTGAATTGGAAACAGTTGCAAACCTCGTTGCTGGTTGCAACATACTAATGGCAGAAGGACTGCATACTGAAAGGCATAATAATGTGGTGAGACTGTTGCATTGGGGATTGTGCAAACATTATGGTATTGAACTGGCTGAAAAACACTGGAAACATCAGCCACAAAGCATCATAGAAAATGAAGAAGTCTACATCACATAGGGTCATCCATTAGCAACAGTTCAAAAGATAGATGCTAGAAAACCAGATATAGTGGTCCAAGAAAAGAAGACAAGAGTAGCATTGATCATTGAAATTGCCACACCCAGTGACTACAGTATCTTGTGTACAGAGAGACATGAAGTCATAAAATATCAGGCTCTCCAGGCAGAAATGAGAGCAATGTGGAAGAAAGATACCCAGACAGTTCCAACAGTAGTAGGAGCAACGGGTCCTATAAAAAAGAATTTACAGTCGTATTTAGATATGTTACCAATAAATGTAACTCCATACGAACTGCAGAAGGAGCCATTACTGGGCACATTGCGGGTGCTGCGAACAGCACTACTGGCTGACATCAAAGATTGAAACTACTAATTTCATGACCTTTAATCATACTTTGACTTAGAAATGGGGTTCATTCCTGTCATGGTATTAGAAACCCAAAAGTCTTGGAGAAAATAAAAAAAAATCAGGCAGTATATAACAGGGAGCGAGATCATGTTTCAACTCCTCTGTGTCATGCACAGTATTCCAGGATTATTTGTATGCCTTCTTGACTCGTGTGTCACTGCAGTATGTATAAGGTGCACTGTGCGCTTTTGGCAAAGCACAGCAATAGTGCAATGCATGGAATAAATCTGCCTACTTAATACTGTTTTGTGTACAAATGTGCCACTGATATTGATGTATGATGCAGCTGCCGGTGATTGTAGGTTGTTGACTATGGTGAGTAGTACAATCCAAGTCTCAGTCTGTGTTGTTGCCTTCCTGCACATGAAGCTGATTGCTCTCTTATAGTTAGATGATGCAGTCTGGCTAAAGCTGTTCCCATAAGAATCCATAATGGACAGTGCTCAGTCTACCAGGTGTACTTCAGTACCTGAACTTAACTTTAATCTCTTACTGTTGCATACCCTGACCTGTCCCATACCTGTGATGCTATTTGATTAGCATTTGTGTAATTAGTGGTGATAGGTTGGTTGTGTACAATACCTGCAAAAGAAACTTTAACATGGTATAAAAGACACAGTCATTTATACCTGCACCTCATGCTTGGATAATGATGAGATAATTACGTGCACTATGCATCGGTGTATTCATATTACAGAACTGAGATTATATGAGATAATTACGTGCACTATGCATCGGTGTATTCATATTACAGAACTGAGATTATATGAGATAATTACGTGCACTATGGATCGGTGTATTCATATTACAGAACTGAGATTATATGAGATAATTACGTGCACTATGCATCGGTGTATTCATATTACAGAACTGAGATTATATGAGATAATTACGTGCACTATGCATCGGAGTATTCATATTACAGAACTGAGATTATATGAGATAATTACGCACTATGCATCGTGTATTCATATTACAGAACTGAGATTATATGAGATAATTACGTGCACTATGCATCGGTGTATTCATATTACAGAACTGAGATTATATGAGATAATTACGTGCACTATGCATCGGTGTATTCATATTACAGAACTGAGATTATATGAGATAATTACGTGCACTATGCATCGGTGTATTCATATTACAGAACTGAGATTATATGAGATAATTACGTGCACTATGCATCGGTGTATTCATATTACAGAACTGAGATTAGATGAGATAATTACGTGCACTATGCATCGGTGTATTCATATTACAGAACTGAGATTATATGAGATAATTACGTGCACTATGCATCGGTGTATTCATATTACAGAACTGAGATTATATGAGATAATTACGTGCACTATGCATCGGTGTATTCATATTACAGAACTGAGATTATATGAGATAATTACGTGCACTATGCATCGGTGTATTCATATTACAGAACTGAGATTATATGAGATAATTACGCACTATGAATCGGTGTATTCATATTACAGAACTGAGATTATATGAGATAATTACGCACTATGCATCGGTGTATTCATATTACAGAACTGAGATTATATGAGATAATTACGCACTATGCATCGGTGTATTCATATTACAGAACTGAGATTATATGAGATAATTACGCACTATGCATCGGTGTATTCATATTACAGAACTGAGATTATATGAGATAATTACGTGCACTATGCATCAGTGTATTCATATTACAGAACTGAGATTATATGAGATAATTACGCACTATGCATCGGTGTATTCATATTACAGAACTGAGATTATATGAGATAATTACGCACTATGCATCGGTGTATTCATATTACAGAACTGAGATTATATGAGATAATTACGTGCACTATGCATCGGTGTATTCATATTACAGAACTGAGATTATATGAGATAATTACGTGCACTATGCATCGGTGTATTCATATTACAGAACTGAGATTATATGAGATAATTACGTGCACTATGCATCGGTGTATTCATATTACAGAACTGAGATTATATGAGATAATTACGTGCACTATGCATCGGAGTATTCATATTACAGAACTGAGATTATATGAGATAATTACGTGCACTATGCATCGGTGTATTCATATTACAGAACTGAGATTATATGAGATAATTACGTGCACTATGCATCGGTGTATTCATATTACAGAACTGAGATTATATGAGATAATTACGCACTATGCATCGGTGTATTCATATTACAGAACTGAGATTATATGAGATAATTACGTGCACTATGCATCGGTGTATTCATATTACAGAACTGAGATTATATGAGATAATTACGTGCACTATGCATCGGTGTATTCATATTACAGAACTGAGATTATATGAGATAATTACGTGCACTATGCATCGGTGTATTCATATTACAGAACTGAGATTATATGAGATAATTACGTCCACTATGAATCGGTGTATTCATATTACAGAACTGAGATTATATGAGATAATTACGCACTATGCATCGGTGTATTCATATTACAGAACTGAGATTATATGAGATAATTAGCACTATGCATCGTGTATTCATATTACAGAACTGAGATTATATGAGATAATTACGTGCACTATGCATCGGTGTATTCATATTACAGAACTGAGATTATATGAGATAATTACGCACTATGCATCGGTGTATTCATTACAGAACTGAGATTATATGAGATAATTACGCACTATGCATCGGTGTATTCATATTACAGAACTGAGATTATATGAGATAATTACGTGCACTATGCATCGGTGTATTCATATTACAGAACTGAGATTATATGAGATAATTACGCACTATGCATCGGTGTATTCATATTACAGAACTGAGATTAGATGAGATAATTACGTGCACTATGCATCGGTGTATTCATATTACAGAACTGAGATTAGATGAGATAATTACGTGCACTATGTATCGGTGTATTCATATTACAGAACTGAGATTATATGAGATAATTACGCACTATGCATCGGTGTATTCATATTACAGAACTGAGATTATATGAGATAATTACGTGCACTATGCATCGGTGTATTCATATTACAGAACTGAGATTATATGGGATAATTACGTGCACTATGCATCGGTGTATTCATATTACAGAACTGAGATTATATGAGATAATTACGTGCACTATGCATCGGTGTATTCATATTACAGAACTGAGATTATATGAGATAATTACGTGCACTATGCATCGGTGTATTCATATTACAGAACTGAGATTATATGAGATAATTACGTGCACTATGCATCGTGTATTCATATTACAGAACTGAGATTATATGAGATAATTACGTGCACTATGCATGTATTCATATTACAGAACTGAGATTATATGGGATAATTACGTGCACTATGCATCGGTGTATTCATATTACAGAACTGAGATTATATGAGATAATTACGTGCACTATGCATTGGTGTATTCATATTACAGAACTGAGATTATATTATTGACAGGCTACTCTTTTGATAATCATATATCTGATTCATGCATGCATCCCTTATAACATTTCGATTTCAACTACCCAAACACAGACTGGGAGCACTACTCAAGCCCTAACACCTTAGCCCAAAGGTTCCTAGAATTTATAAACTCAAATGCTATGGAACAAATTGTCACCACTCCCACAACAGGGGAAAACATACTGGACCTGATCATCACCAACATGGAGACTCTATGCTCCAGACCTGAGGTATATCCCTCACTGGTAAGATCGGACCATAAATTAATCTCACTGGATATCCACATCCCGACCCCACCCCCTGCCCAGAAAGCCACAGTGAAAAACTTCTCTAAAGCAAACTTCACACTCCTCAAAACTGAGGTGGAATCCTTCAAAGCCCCCGGGCCAGTGGAAAATATGGCCCAAACAGCAGAAACCTTTATAAGTGCATTCTATGGACACCTTCAGGAATGCATGGATCATGCAATCCCAAATAAAACCAAGACCCAATCCCCCAAAGGCAGGCATCCTGTCTGGTGGACCCCAGCTATAAATAAATTATACAATAGAAGAAGGAAGCTACTACATGATAGAGCAAAATCCCTAAAAGGGAAGGCATCTCTGATCAGTATTAGCAAAAAACTATGGTCCCTCATAAAATCATCTAAGGCCAGCTTCGAGAGAAAAATTGCACAGGACACTAAAGATAATCACAAGGCTTTCTTTAGTTATGTTAGGAACCTGGGTGGTAACTCCCAGATATGCTCAGAGTTAGTCCAAAATGACAAAAATACACTGAACCCACAGACATTGCCAACATCCTGGCTGACAGGTTCAGTGCAAACTCCCCCCCAAAAGAGCAAATATCTATCCCAGCAGAGTGCTGCCCCCCTGACATCTCAGATGCTCAGGTAAGAGCCGCCCTCTCCAAAGCAAAAAACACAGCATCAGTGGGACCAGACGGTGTCCCGGGCTGCGTCCTACATGAACTCCAAGAAGAGCTGAACCCCAACATAAAGCTACTGTTCAGCCTCAGCCTTACTACAGGATATGTACCCAAAGAATGGCATACAGCAACAGTGGTCCCTCTCCACAAAGGTGTTGCCTCAATGGACCCTGGTAACTATCGCCCCATAAACCTGACTAGCTTGGTCTGCAAGGCTATGGAGAGGATCATCATGGAACTCATAAATAAAGATACTGGGGACCTACAAACACTGGATCCTACCCAATTCGGCTTTGTTAAGGGTAGATCCTGCCTCTTAAACCTGGTCGATTTCTTTGAATCAGTCACCAAGGCCATTGACGAGGGGAAGGTGGTCCACACAGCCTACCTGGACCATACAATACCCCACTCGGGCGTCATAGATAAGCTCTCCAGCTTAAATATAAACCCCTATGTCATTAGATGGGTTGAAAACTAGCTCAAGGACAGAACACACATGGTCAGAATTGCTGGAGCCATGTCAGACTCCAAACCAGTCACAAGCAGCATCCCACAAGGCTCAGTCCTGGGACCTCTCTTGTTTGGTATATATTTCTCGGAGGTACAGGCCAACACGGGTGGACTATGGCTGACCAAGTTCGCAGATGACTGCAAACTGGGCGCCATAATCGACTCTCCAGCTGACACAAGCATCCTCCAAAAAGGTCTCATAGAGACAGACAACTGGTGCCAGAGCCATGGCCTCAAGCTCAATGCCAAAAAGTGTATAGTCATCCCCTTTGGCAAAAACAAAGTGCCCACAAATTACCACATAGGTGGTAACCCATTAAGTATGGAAGAAGTAATTAGGGACCTGGAGACCCAAGTTGATAGCAATCTCTCATTTGACAATCACGTGGCCAAAGTAGTTAGAAAAACCTTCTATATAGCCCACCTTATCATGAAGGGATTCACATCTAGATCAAGGGAGGTCATTGTGCCTCTTTACTCATCCCTCATCAGGCCCATAATTGAATACAATGCCTCATTCGGGATGCACCTTACCCGACACCTGCAGCAACTAGAAAGACCCCAAGAGTACCTCACCAAGAGGATCAAAGGGCTCAAACAGATGCCATATGCTGCTTGGTTAAAGAAACTCCAGCTCTACTTAGAGGCGATCTGTGCCTGACGTATAAGGCCATGTCCAACCCGGAATTGATGGACATGCTTCACCTCAGAAAATCCAAATCCCTTCGAGCTACACACTTGAGGGACTTGAACCTCAGCACAGAAATAAATAGGACATGCTGGAGGGACAGATTTATAACCCAGAGGCTCCCTTCACTCTGGAATAGAATCCCAGTCCTAGTTAGGCAGAGTCCCTCACTGACTCTCTTCAAGAGGAATCTTGACGAGTGGATGGGAGATCGTAGGTTTACCCCGGGGATCACTTCTGTGTCACTGTTAGACAGAGGCACAGTATACTAACCTCGAAAAAGGGCATAGCAAAATTAATTTAAAATGGGTGGCGAAAGCCAAACACACTCTGGCTAGGCTTACAAATGCCCTAGGGCAGATAGCCTAGTATGAACCTATGAACAGCAGAATACCTTATGTAAATGGACACAGATAGTTTGACACCATCATATGTCAATACTATGTCACATCTGTGGTATATGTGTACAATGCACCACACATGTATAATTATGGTAAACATATGCAAAGAACTCAGAATATAGACAACCATCTCATGTTACTTGTAATGCTGCATTTGCCTTTTGCTTACAACTGAGGAATTTTGTGGTATAAAATCATTCATAACAATGAAAATCAAAATAAATAAATAAATGTGAGTGTATAGTGTTCGATATATGTGATGTAACAGCTGCTAACCAATAATAACTTGCAGTGAACATCCATACAGGGATTATTACTTTGTGTGAAACACATGTAGTTGAAAGTGTAGGGCAACCACTGTGGTGCAGCGGTTAGTGTTACTGCCTCACAGCAAGAGGTTCTCCGGTTCGATTCTCTGCTGGGAGGCCTTCTGTGCAGAGTCTGCATCTCCTCCCTGTAGTCGTGTGGGTTTCCTCCAGGTGCTCCAATTTCCTCCCACATCCCAAAGGCATGCTGTAGGTGGATTGGACACTCTAAACTGGCCCTAGGTGTGAGTGCGTGCAGGCGTGCGTGTGTGTGTGCCTTCCGTGGAAGGTTGCGTGCCAGGCTGGCAACTCAACACCATAAAAACTCCAATGCTAATCCAGAGTAGAGAGGTGATCCGCTATGGTGACCTCTAACTGGGAAAAGCCAAAGGAAGAAGAAGAAGTGAAACACATGTAGTTGAAAGTGTCTCTCTATTGAAATGTCAGCACTCAAAATGCTGATTGCTGACATGCTGAAAAAAGACCAGAAATGCAGAAGACTAAATGTTGAACATCACTGTTCTCCTTTAAACTTCTTTTTGAAAGGGGGCAAGTCTTAAGCCCCCACATCCCCAAAACGTATATATACAAACTCCAGTATCACCATCCCTTGGAGAAAAGGGAATATTCCAGGAAATGGCCATCTTGGACTTCATATAAGTTTGTTTTTAACCATTCAGCCTCCGTGTTTTGGGACTCACTCTGGCGGAGCCCGACATTTCAAATCGTTACGACAGAGGGAGGATACAGTGGCTTCCTATTTATGTGGCTTTTTGGTCATCTTCAGGTATATCATTGGCTTTCAACATTTCATCTTTTTACCACTGATTGGACATTTATTTTATTTTTATTTTGCATTTGTTGACTGGACTGGTCTGACTGGATATATGTCCATTTTCAGCACAGGCCCAGGGAGAAAAGCTCCAAAAGCATACATTCATAACAGAGAAAATAAACAATTAGCTATGAGAAGATTCATTAGCATATATTTGCAGAAGAAATATTAGAAATTAACAACAAAAACTATAAATTTAATAGGTGTACAAATTGAGCATGATAGAAGAAATAGGAAAGTGTTAGTTGAAGTTCTGTAATCAGAAAAAAAGGAAGTACTTGTGAGGATATAGAAAACTAGTCAGGGATAGTACATGTTATGTGTTATCACAACCAAATCATACAAAATGGCCATCAGATACTATGAACAATTAAGTTTAGTGTTTTTTTTTCTTTTGTTGACAGATTTACTTAGAACAGCTTCCAGTAAGAAAAAAACACACATTCTTAAATACTATTTATAACCCTCACATTAAAATAGCTGACCAATCAAACTTCATATAAAAGATAACAATTTAAACAAGCACATATCATTCAAGGTTTTGTTCAAACAAGGGAAAGAATTTCCATTCCATCTGATCTGCTAGAAAACTTATCTTTTTTATAATAATATATTAATATCAGCCCCAGCTATAATTTCTTCTACTGAATCTAAGACAAGAAAAGTAAACTTCTTAACCTTAGAGCACTTCAGAATGTTTGAGCAACACATTAACTTAGGATTTATTTGCTATACACAGTTCGGTTTTTCACTTTCATTTTTATTGTTACATGTAATGTAGAGACCTGCGTACTTGTATCTACAAGTAGTTTATGTATATGAATGAATGTATACAAATTTATATTGTTGCCTTAATATATTCTCACTTATTTGTCTTTGTTGATCAGAAAAGTCCAACAGGGTCAAAAATTAATTTTTAGTAGAAAATATATAGGTGGGAAGGATCTTTTTTAGAAGTAATAGGCTGGAATATTGGCTATTTGACATTATGGATATCTTCGCTCTATCCATATTTGTTACAATGGTCTTTGTACCTTGTACATGCACATTAGGCTTTCAGAACAGATTTATCTGGTGTTTCTGTTACAGCATTTGACATTAATGTTTTAGCACATTTTGGTTCCTCATTCATAATACAGCCTTCCTACCCAATGTCCCATGTTCATGCTTGGCCTACCAGTGGCTCTGTTTCCCCTAGACTTTTTCAGACATTGCTGGGGATGGTAGCAAAATCTAAGGGAATCCTGTGGAACTTGGCCATTACCTTCAGCTAGATATATTTTTTTAACTTAGAACCTACCTGTTATGACCCTTCCTAGTATAGTGTTTGTGGCAACAACCAAGGATAAGCATAAAATGGAAGTGTATAGCATCTCCATGGCAATACAGGCTTACCCACCTCTCTTTCCCCTCCTTGGATTATTCCTTCTTGGTGTGATGTTTCTAGTGTCCACCAGGGATTGCTGCAGGGAACACTCATGTAACCGCCCCCATCCCAGGACAGGTATGACCACCCCTCCCCTGCCAATCCATCTAAAGCCTGAGCTGCTAATCAGACCCAAGTTGGCTGGACTGTAGTCAGGGCTTTATCTCTCTACACCACTGCAGCAGCGCTTCTGGCATTCAGGCAGTCTCCTGATTTACACATATCCTAACAGACTCCTGTAGTTTATATTTATGGTCTGGACAGTTTTGATGTGTGTATATATGTGTATAAGTATATATTTAATGTGTGTGTGTATATGTATATATTTATATATGTATAAGTTTATATATGTATAAATGTAATGTGTGTATATATATATATACACACACACACACACACACGCACACACACACACACTTTCATGTAGCTCTCTGTCTCTATATATATATATATATATATATATATATATATATATATATATATATATATATCTGTAATGCTTTGTTGAGTAATGCTTCCTTGAATGGTAATTATATAGAATGAAAAGTAGCAAAAGTAAGTAATTTTGAATGGCAAAATAATCGATTTTGAAGTAGGTACGTATATGTTTTAGTGTAGTTTGTGAAAGTTTAGTCAAATATAGGTTGGTCGAGTGGAGTTTTGTTCGACTGCTGTTATTATTAGAAGGAGAAAGTTGGATTGCAGTGGGTAGCTGTGTTTTTGAGTTAGTATCCAAAACTTTTGGCATTAGGGGGTGGGAGTATAATGCAAGTATTTGTGGGCAGGGTAACAGTAAGGGCTAAGGTAGTGGACAGATTTAATGTAGTGTGTGTTTGATAGTGTTTGTGATTTTCTTTTTCAAGTGAGTGTGAGTGTTTCCGGGTTACCATTAGAGTAAAGATTAAGAAAGGGGAGGTACCTAGTGACATATGTCCACATACCTCTCAACCGCTTAGCACAAGAAATCTGGAGGTAGCCTAAAATAATGGGGAGATAAAAGCCCCAAAAGTGGTACAGCTTTTAAATATTGCTTTTATAAATTTAAAACGTTGCTATAAAAACAGAATTTCTGTTGGTATACTTTTTCTGAAGGATATAAAGTATAAAACTTGGTTGAATGCCATTATTTAATTACTTCAATCTTCAGTGATTTGTCAGAAAACCACACATTTTATGAGGAACAGACCAAAAATATGAGGCAAAAATCCGGACATGCTGCAAAATTCTGGACATTTGAGAGGTATGTGTGTGTCATGCTGTATGTGGTATGTGCCTGAATGTCTTGTGTAGTGTTAGTTTTATAGAGTTTCTAATATAAGGTTTGGGGCTGTGGTTAGGGGCAAGGTTAGGGATAGGTCACATTAGTAAGGTGATGCAGAGAGGTGTAACACTACCACTGTTCAGACAAATTTGTCTGAATGTAATGGTAGATTTTGCTTAAATGATTGCAAAGGGAAACTGTTTTTTTTTTCCAATGCTTTTTGTTTTTACTGGTTTTGATTTTTTTGGTAAGTTATTTTTCTAAATGAAAGCATCATTATTTTGTGTTTTGATGCTTTTGCATTTTGAGTGTGTGTGTGTGTGTGTGTGTGTGTGTGTGTGTGTGTGTGTGTGTGTGTGTGTGTGTGTGTGTGTGTGTGTGTGTGTGTGTGTGTGTGTGTGTGTGTGTGTGTGTGTGTGTGTGTGTGTGTTTGTGTGTGTGTGTAACTGTGAAAAGGTGGCATTGGGATGTGACATATAACAACACTAGATGACATTATCATAGTTTGTGCTGGGTTTTGGAAAAAACAGGAAGCTGATCTGTCTGTGTGGCATACTGTGTTTTAGCTGTCTTCATTTGTGCCTCATTCCTTTTATTGCATGTCATATTGTGGTCATTTGCATATATCTTATGATGTGAAGCACATGAGTAACTAGTAGTCTGCACCAGTCTGTGTGGCCAGTTCTGTTGCAAATGTATGCTGCATTCTATGCAGGTTGTTTATGAATCTTGGCTGTAGTAATATTTTGTATTGTACTAAAAGGAGGATTCTTTCAAAACCACATCCTCATACTTTGGTCTGAAGTAGATAAAAACTTCATGGAACACACGTTACAAGTGATTTTCCTTATTATCTGGAAGTCTACATATCCCACTTGACTTGCAGCCTGTACTCGACTACTCACCCAGTAAGAATTACCTTGCATCAATTTGATGTCTTAAGTGGTAACTTACATTTAAATCACAGGGATAAAATGATGCCCTAGATTTCTATAGCTACCAAAGCATCACCTGCAGTTACCACCTAATGAACTGTTTCTTTTTAGGGTATTCAACACTTTTTCTTCCTATTATTTGTCCTGCTTACCTATCTATATCTTTAAAATACTCTAATGGCATGCAGACCTCTGTAGAAGTTTACCTTCTTTAGAACTTGTGTGACGCTGACATTTCACAATCAAAAAGAGTTGTATTTTTTATAGTTTTCTGGGAGCTAGATACAATGTAGCACACTCCAGAGACTATAACACATCTTCAAAAATATATCAGGAAAGAAATGGTGTTTAATAATTGATACTGATCCACAATGGCTGTCTTAGGACTTCCATTACCTTCTCACTGTATATTTTACCACCTAGTGATTGTCTTTGTTTCATGTGAGCACTAAACTATATAAGCCTCTTCAGTACAGGCAGGCAAATAATTGGAAAAGACAAGACCTGATTCAGTGTTTTATCATTAGTAACATATTAAGCAATAAATAAGTTTTGTTATGATCTACAGGACTGTGCTTCTCTATGGGGAATTACTCGCCTAAGCGACTTTCTCGAACAAGCTTGCAGAATATGCTATCGCTGTCAGCAGAATTTACTTTTTTTAATTCTGTTACTGTAAGGAGAATACAATGAGTAACACATGGCACTAATATTAGCTGATACAAGTGCACTGTGTGTTGTACACATACACAGCTGCAGGCAGCTTTAACACCACCAAAGGAACAATAAACATTGAAAAGTACCGAGCGGAGCAGGAGTTTTTACAATAGAGGCAGGGCTCATTTAGGTGCAGTGATTGATGATGCTGTTTTGAAATAGTTCATAAAAGCATAATGTTTCCCAATTTAGGATTCACATGCTCTCAGATTATAAAGTTTTGCCACACAAGGAAACAGCTTCATCAGTCTTAAAGTGATTTTAACAAGGCAGCCAGAAGAGAAAAAAAAAATTCTGAATACTTCTGCAATGTAATTGGGGGAAGGGACCTTATTCTGTATAAATCTTAGTCTTCACATGTTCTGCTTAGCTACTGATGCACAATGAAGAAGGCTTTGTGCATTGTAAAACAACTGTATTAATATCTAGGAGAAAAGTTACATTTCAAACAGCACTAACATAACTCTGCTACACCTTTTGATGGATTATAATTTAAAATGTAGGCAAGATTGCTGAAATTTAAAGATGTTTCTTTTTCAGGACACAGCAAATTTCTTTTATAGCAATGGGTGACTGGTTTCTGTGAGAAGTCATCCGTGTTATAGCTCATGAATCCTATGTTTTGTAGTAAATAAATATTATTTGAATTCTAATTCTCCCTTGACGCTAAGTTAAAAGGGTTAAGATAGCTTGAAATGGATATTCACTGAGCAACATAAACCAGCAATCCTGACATAACAAACCATGAAGGAAGGAAGTTTCCAGAATCAATTATTTACCCTATTGTTTCTGAAGTCGGGATCTGTTACAGGAGGTGACCAGTGCTTATTTCATATGACTGAGCTGGATGCATCTATTAAGAAAGCAGAATTCCTTACCGTGAATAAAAACACTAGCTGTCTAAACTTGAGGATATTCAAAAGGATCACAACTACTAAAGTGAAAGAGCATTAGACCAGTTTGAACTCCATAAAAAAAATCAAAAAGCACATCAATCTTAATAGTTTTCTGTGGAACACTGGAAGACTTTGTTGAAATTGAATAGAATCCTTGCAGATGCCAGGCAATTAGCAGTAACAGGAAAGCATATAAGCTTCACTGGGTCCCCAACTATTTGCTGTGAAACTTGCATTTTAGTGAATTTTAGTGCAGATGATTAAGGTTACTAGTTGTTAATAAGGTTATTTCTGCATCTCTGGCTTTGAGTCCCTCAATCCGCATTTGCCTTCTGTGTCACTAAAGAAATCATTAAATCAGACAGTGCTCCTGGATTGTCCCTGGAAAGAAGCCTTTCTGTTTAGCAAGTTTACCCAGTTAAAAGAAAAAAATACCCCACAACTATCCACAAGTGTTCCTACTATTTCTCAAGTATCAGGGAAACTAATAGAAATCCAAAGTAAAAGGGAGGTGAATTACTTAATCTGATAATCAGGTTTACTTTACTAAATTGCATATTGATCCATTGAGGCTCATTATATTGAACACAATTTGCCAGTGAACAAAACATATTGCGAAATACAAAACATATCCAAAAACTGATCTGAATTCTCCCATAACCTCCTCGTCTCACACCTTCAGATAATTAATTCTATTCTGTACTAGCCCACTTTCTGCCCCAGCATCACATCTATCATTTCCCCCTACACCCCAGCTAGAACCCTCTGGAGCTCAGAACAATATCTCCTGACCATTCACAAACCCAAACCAACATAGGAAAAAATCTCTATAGTTGTTACCCTGCTGAGAACTGGAATAAACTACCACTAGACATCCGATACATTAGATCCAAAACCCAACTGAGAAAGGCAGTAAAAATGTAATTAAAGGAAAATAAACTATGTCTATGCTATCTCCTCTGACTGACCCATCTCTCTAAGATATTCTATTTACTCATCTTGCTACTACTGTGAACCCCTACCTTTCTCCTAATCTCTCTTTATTGCAACACTGCTACCCATCTTTCCTTCCTCTCTGCTTCTATGCTACATTCTTAAAAATAATTTTCTTACTTTACCATCTCTTCTCCTATTCACAGCCAGTCTAATATGTTCTGGTTTATAACTTTTCAATAGCTAAATATCTGTCAGTATTATTTCTTGTTCTTTCCTCTGTATCTCCTCATGCTGAAATGTATATTCTATTTGCTATGTGTGTTAACTTGTTATTGTTTATGTTTATGTGATTTTGTATTATTATATTTCAACTCAATTTGAATGTATTTATTATGGAGCTTTTCTCCCTGGGTCTCCACTGAAAAAGGGCTCTGTCCCAGTTGGACTAACCTGGTCAACAGATTTCAAATAGATAAATAAAATAATGCAAATGCTCTACATAAGCACTGTTTCCAGAAGGCCCTTACATCCCCTTTATGGTAGACTTCACTCTTATACCCCTGTTACTTATATAAATATTCCAACTCCTTGAATACTCAAACTTAAAGAAAAGTGATTATTTTCCTTGAAATTGTCAAATGCTAGAGTTCATGGACCAGTTAAGTAAACAACTATTTTTTACCTTTTTCAAACAACAGCAAAACATGTGAAACTGAATGGAACTGTAGTAATAAAAATGACAATAGCAAATTACGTTTTCATGGTCAAAATAATTGGCCATAATAAAATGAGAACAGATCAAACAAGTAACACCTTATAACCTGACTAACTGTGATAAACTCAGATGAAGCAGGATTTGGAGATAGGCTTTAATCCTGAGATTTGCAAGTTGTACCACAGTCACATTTTTAGAATTAAGAAGGATGAAAATAAAGAAAAAGGCCCAGTTAAGAAATGAGAACCTGATTTCATTATTCTGATGCTGTAGTTATCTTTGAATGAATGTGTCCCTTCAGCACATCCCAGTGAAATGCTGGAGGCAAATTTTTGTTAATCTTTGTCTCTAATCTCATTCCATAATTCCATAGTTGCCTTTTAAAGGTTTATATACTTCAGAACCTCTTACGCTTTCCTGCACATGTGACCGAACCAGTCAAAATTGTTCTCCTTGATCTTCTCTGCAACTGGGCCTAGTTTGCCTCTTGCTCTGATGTCCTTATGTTTTTGTCTCTCCCATAGTATGCATTCTACCACCCATCTCGGATATTTCATCCCATCCATCCATCCATCCATCCATCTAGAACTCCTTTTTCCCATTTTTGCACATGGGGTTGGGTGTCACTTCAACAGTGACAATCATCTCAGTCACCTCAAATTTCCTAAACAGCTCTGCATTCACTGCCCAGGTTTCTGTGCCACACACAAACACTGCTCAGACTGCTGTACACTTAATGTTTCAGTTTATTTGACTTTCTTCAGTCACACACACTGTCCCTGTCACTCTGTCCCAGAACAAATGAAAACAACTATTTATAACACTGAGTACTTAATGTTCTTTGTGTTAAATGACAAGCATCTAATACATCATTATACTGGATATGCTCATAAGGAAGTAAGGAAGTACAGCAAAGACTAAAATAACATCAACTATACAACACCAAACCACAAAAAAGTATCATAACACAGGTCCAGTCACATTCTGTGACAATTTTGCAGCATATCACACATCAAGAAATGATGAGTAAGCCCTCATTCCCTATATTGTGAACAAAATAATAACATGTTTATGGAAATGTTTGCATTAAGTCATGCAATACAGATAATTATTTCTGGGGAACTAAGTAATGCTTGAGAGCAATCACTAACATAGTCAGCAGTTACATCTTGCCAGATTTAAACACAAGGCTGATGTTAGACCTCAAAGAAAGGTGCATCAACCATTGATGCCACAGAAATAAGTATAGCTGATGTGTTTTGAAGAGCACACTTGAACGGGCTAACATCAATATCCTATTGGAACTGTCATGGCTCCACTAACATGGAATCTGAGACCTAAAAAAAGTTGCCCTCTTACTGTGCCAGATCCACTCCTGTCAATCATGATAGCCTGACAGATGGACCTGTGTAGTAACCATGTCTGCCATACAAGGTAGTAATGGAGGGTGTCACAAAGAACACAATCCAGGGTGTGAACTAAGTAAGGCTTTTGATGTTCATTTATTGAATGCTATTTAGTCTGAGGGATTAAAAGGATGTAGCTATGTTACTGTCTGGGTAAGCTGTCATAGAAGTCATTACAGGATGTGCCACAGGAGAACTCTCACTCCAAGCATTACAGAATACCTATATGACTTGCAAGAAATCCCCATTGTGTCGAAATATACTTTTTAGAAATAAAAGAGATCCCAATAAAGTGATGCAATGTTATATGTGTCACTGTGTCATGGCACCTACAGTCACAATATGTTGTCCTTTGCTGGAGATGACCAGCTGCATATGTAAGTCCACAATCTATACAAATGGGTAATAATCACATGTGGCACAGGTGAAGTCCTACCACAGCTGAGAGAGACAATATATCTGCAGGCATAACATCATCAATGAGGTGCAAATCAGTTGTTTCCCCTAAAGGTAATGGAGGAGCCCTCTCCTATTTTAAATGTACACATTACAGCTGTGGTGGATGTAATTCATGCCTAGCACAAGAGTCACATACACTCCTGCTACTCAGTCACTGCAGGTTTTGAACACCTACCTATCCAACTACACAAGCTGCAGGATATTGTCTTATATACATGAGCCACAGGAGGAATCTTACTGCAAATGTGAGATGGTCTGTCTGAAAACATTACATCATCTTAGTGCTGAAAGGAATATGTGTACGTTTAAATTGATTGAAAGAGTGTTGTGATCTGTGTCTTTGTCACAAAAGCTTGCATGATGGTAAGAGGTACTGCCAGCCATGCCAGGAGAAACAGGGAAGTGGATTTGTAACATATGCTATCACAGCTAGCTGGAATTTTGTAAATAATTATAATAATTATATGTTATTTGCATATCAAACTGATTTGTGCAAATGCTTGTGCTGAAAATACTTTTGTGACATTTGCTTGTGTTAAAAATGTATCAACAGTGGCCCTGCTGGAAGGAAAAGAAATGTACATACATTATTGTAACTGTTTAAATGTGCGCATTGTAACAGCATATAATGGAAGTGAAGAGGTTAATCCTAATCCACCTGACTTTGCAAAATATTCTTGAAATTAAATGACTTTATGGATTAAGCCATAAAGATGTTATCCCACAGTTTTGAATGGAGTCAGAGATGCAATGTCTGTGCTAAAGAATAGCTGGTAGTTCCTGTAGGAGAAGTGAAATGATTTTATGGTTTTATGACTTCCAGCAGCTGTACTACATCTGAACAAAGCTGTATCTGTGTGTATTGTAGCACATAAGTGCTAATCCCTGGTAACTTCTAGTGATGAGGGATAGTGCGGGAAACAGAGTTAGATGACCAGATGTATGTCATTCTGTACAGAAATAATGTTTTAATATTAGAGGAGACTGAAGTCTCAGCAGCATTCTGTATTCTGACTTGCATCTGACAACAAGGACCAATCACCCATCTTGCCTTGCTCTAGTAAGTAAGTAGGAACAGTAATTCTTTTAGTCAATCAGGACTGTCTAAATACTGTTTTTCTACAACTGTGTGAAACTTTCCATCGGTGTTATTTTTAATATTCCCTGTGTCTGAAACTCCGACGTTTACAATAAATCAGTATTTAGTATTTACATGTTCTTTTATTATTTATTATTAAATATATTTAAACTTCTCATTGTGGCTGGTCCTTTTTAGAAAATATTTAAGCTATGAGAGCATTTGCATATATTTATTTGGTGACAGCTCTGGCCACTCCTGAAGCCTTGCTGTTTGGTTAACATTACCATTTATATTAATATTAACTTATACACAGTATAATTGGGTACTCTTGTAAGAGCCTTAAAGTAGCCAGCAGGGGTTCTGGTGGCAGTGATAACTACCTTATGGTGTGAGCATAAGGGGGCACAGCAGGTGAATCTATGCCAGCCTTTCCCATTGCAGTAGTGTGAGTGACATATAGCTGTGTAACAATATGGTGTATTGTTAACAATCACACTTGTGAAACAGGGGATTGACAAAATTCCTGAGTGTTCAGCGCAGGATGATTATTGGAAAATAGTAATTATTTGTTATGTCATTTTCAATAGTTCCTTATGCTTGGAAAATGTGCAGTGCAAATTATACGCAAACAGGTCAGACATATGAAAGTACACTACTTAATATCACTCAAGTATGTGTGCAAAGGTCCCATACCATTGTACATCATTTGCTAGTCTAATGGGTTGGAGTGCAGACATATACTTACATAATGAACTGCTTAGACAGCATCACAGTTAACTCATCATAGCTTGAGTACAACAGTTCATTACAACATACAGACATAATACAATCCTCTCACATTACTTTCTTTTTGTCAGAATCGCTTCCTGAAGCACACTGCTGACAAGCTCATTTGCATGACTAATGGCAAAGTCTTAACACATGTGTAATTATATTCTGAGGTTTTGAACTTAGAACAGGAATTAAAGGAAGTCTGTTATGCTCTTTGTTGATCTTCTCAGAAATAAGGAGTGTAGACATACAAGCAGTTCTGATTATGATCCAGTTCAGAATTGCTATGTGTTATGTTAATGTTTTGTGTATCATGGTTTACATATTTGTCATGTTAATTGCAGTAAAGTGCCCATTACATATATAATATGGTGCATACTAGTGACTGTCCATATATTTGAGGCATGTTATTCTGTTTCTTATGAAATTGTATGTGTTTGTATGACATCAGAGAGCACTAATAGACACTATATGATAACATAGATGTAGGTGTCATAATTAAAAGATTTCAGATAATGCATGGAATGCAAATTAATTCATCCTATCATGTTTTGTATGTACAGCAACAATATTTTAAAGATATGTCTATTGTACTATGCTTGTTAACCCATAAAGCCTTGATTGTACCAAATGCCTTACTCTTATTTCTTGGAAGATATGAGCATTTTTGGGTTGATTATGAAGCACATAATGGACAATATATGTTTATGATGGTAGAATCCCAGATGTATGCATAAATCCATAAGTTGGCAATTAATAAGAAATTATAATGTTCAGTAATGGTGCACCTGATGCTGGATTTAGAGACCTGACAATTTGCATAGACAGTCTATAGACATGAACAATTGCTGATTACACCACTAAAGAAGTCAGATGTCAGGTGCCAAAACACAGACATTTTAAGGGGCAATGGAAACAATATGAAGTAAGGAAGTTTGTGTGCAGCATACTTCATAACAGTAGTTAGAATTGCAACATCCCAAATGTGTGCATTCAACTCTGCAGCCTTTTCAACATATGGTAATAATTGTCTCCTCATAGTGTTATCAGTCTGTCTTTCTTTAGCACAGCAAGGCTAAGCGCAGTAGCATGAGGAGCAGCAGAATAATGTGGCCAAAGGCAAAAACTCACCATTTTGTTGCACTAAGCCATGAGCTGCCTTTTACCATTGGTTAATGTTACTGCTTGGTGCCAGGCATTGTGCAAATGCTGAGGACAGAGAATGATAAGACAGATGGTGAGCAATGCCAAGAGTCACACAAATGATGCAGACAATAATTGAAGTTTTTTTATGGGTCATCTCTGGCCATATATATTGTGTGTGTGATTCTGTTTTTTGACCAGATGAAACATATGAAAAAGGAGTAGATAGGACAATGGTGAAAATGGGAGAAAGCAGGGGGTAGGATACAGAAGGGAGATGAAAGGAATGTGCAGGATGGTGGTAGGAGGGAACCATAGTGATCCACTTATTCACAAAATAAATGTATACTTGTAGCAAGAAATTGAGGAATTTGGATAGTCTCCACATCTAGACTGGGTGACAACAACTGAATACTGTTGTACCAAATCAACTGCATCATGGAGATGCATAAGTGAAGTGGAAAGCTACGTATCAGGTGTTAGTACCCTTTATTTGTTTATTTAGTTAGTTAGTTATTTATGAGAGAGGGCTGTTGGCAAAGGTGTTTAGGAAAAAGAGGGTAAGGTAGCTTGTGTAGGTTAGGTAGCAGGAAAAGATGTACAGGGCATACAAAACCAACAGGCAAGGTGATAAACACAGAAGGTTGTGGCACAGTATTATTGTGGATAGGTAGGGGACAACAGAGGTGCATCTGCATCCATCATGAGTACAATGAGAATCTAGTCCTCATCTGCAGTGCTGTCATCACAGTCTCCTCTCACAGATCCCTGGGTCAGTGCTGGGTCAGTGCTGGAGGCAACATCAACTTTGCAATTCGATGCAGGACTTTTTCTACTCTGCCAGTTTGGAAACCAAAGTCCCTCTCCTTGATATCCTCAACCAGCCCTGTCAGCTCCTGATGGGTGACAAAATTTACCCCTCCACTAGTACTACCACTGCTGGAGGGGACTATACTACACTGGCAGATGGGGCAGAGCTACCTGAAGCAGTTGCAGCAGGTAGGGCAGGAGTTGTGGAGACAATGCTACAGGTTGCAACTCAGATGTGCTGGGTATTTGTGCTGCTTGTGTTGATTCCCCTGTAGCTACATATGGAGGTATGGTGGGCCGATCCCCAGTGGTGAGTCCAGCTCCCTGTGCTGTTGGTCATTTGTGTTGCAGCAGCTGCAGCAGTGTTTACACACAGAAATAATAGATAAAAATAAAGTAAAAAAAGAGTGAGAGGGTTGGGGAGAGAAAACATATATATATATATATATATATATATATATATATATATATATATATATATAGTAACATCAGTGCTATGTCACATTAATATTTCAAAATATAAGCAAATATAATACAGAACTATGTTAACCTTTGCCACATCCAGATATGATGCGAAGGCATTAATGTGCCATAAAAAATAATTATTCTCAGTGCTATTATAAATAATATGGAAACAGGTGATTATGACATACCTGATATATAAATTCCAAGTAAGTGCATCCAGCTGCAGAAATGGAATTTTTAATGTTATTTAATATTGTAGTAAATAATGTTTTAGATACTATCTGGAAATAAAAGCTAATTGCTGTTGCTGGGAAATGAACCCACGTACAGCTAAAGTGATTTAATCATTGCCTAATGCAATGATCAAGATCTATTGGAGCAGGCATGCATGTTTGATATAAAGGTTAGGTATGCCTCCACAGTGGTGTGTGTCTCAAACTCATGTGGAATGATGCCCTGAAATGTGTTAAGATCAAGCACATTACAGATGCAGTATGCTCTTGCTTGCAACCTTACCTGATCTATATTTACAGTGTGTCTCTCTGAGGTGTGCCAATCATTTCTGATGTGCCTTCTTGTTCTCATCATTTCAGTGTCCTCAGCAGCTGTACAGAACAAGAAACAGAAGAGTAAGAAGCATGATGAATAACTCTACTGACAGGCCAATGAATGGTATTGTACTGATTGGTCACTATACTTACAGAACTCAGGTATATTTGCAGTTCTAAATTCTGCCTCCCATCAGCTCAGGAGGTCCTGCTTGCACCTCTTCATGTCACTATAATGGTGACAGCATTGTTTCACAGTATGTGGAATGCCAGTTGCACTGGAAACAGGATTTGCCATTCCAAGCCTCAGACTAGTACTGAGTGCCAGTATACTTCTCCTGCAAAAGCCTGTAGCTGTAGAGATTTATTAGGGGTAACACAAAAATCCTGGATTCTTCTTCACATCAGCTTTGGGCTCTAAATGGAGCACTACCCTCATCTTCACTGGTCACATCTTCTGAAGAAGACCTAGAATTATGGCAATGAATTGGCACCAAGTTCAGATCTCATTTCTACCAGCCTATGCACAATTATGGACAACTTTATAATCTGAATGGTGGTGCAACTGAAAGCATAAAAATGGCCTGGCAGAAAAATAGGGTATGATTTCTTCAAAATAAACTGGAGATGTAAAATATGGCAGTAAGAATTAGCCATGAGTGATGCTCACTATTTTTACACAGGCTCCATTGTAAAATCATCAAATGATTAGGAATGATGATGAATTACAATTCAAATGAAATATTGTCACCTCTACACATGCTTTATTTTATGGCAGATGGTAATCATTCATGTTTAGAAGTAAAATGATATGAATTGGGACATAATGGGTTGGTGGGACATACCAGTAACAAACTTTGAGTAATATCACCTGGGAATTGAACTCATGACTAAAAAGAAGGTTAAATGTTAAATGTTGTTTATGAACTGTTAATGCCACAGTAGAACTAACATTTTGAACTTGTAAGTTGAGGTGAAATGATTTCAACATCAATGAAGATGTACTGTGACATGTCTGTGTGTGTGACTTTCACTTGTTATGTTGCTGGAGTTATAAGTAAAGGCCAGCATTTATTTATGTAAATCAGTTTCATATGCATTGAGTTGCATGACCTGAGTAAAACATATTGGGCCAGGTGCCATACATACTTTACATACTGTCCCACACACCTAATAATTATGTGTAATGAATCATACTGTGTTCCAATAACTATTGTGCAGATTATACACATTTAAGTGTATTTAAAATTAACTGTCATCATTATTATGCTTAACCTACTTCACTGTATAGGAAGCCTATCAGGAAAAATAATGTTTTACATAACAGTAGTATGCATCCTGGTTTTACAAAAGCAAATGTTTTGAAAAGACAGATAGTTCGTTGTATGCGGCTACACAATGATGATGCAACTTTATGTGAAGCACTGACTCTTCTTAAGCATGAACTTAATGAAAGGGGATACAAAATGAAAGATATTGAGAGGCAGATTGATTTAGCATGGAAAGAAAGGGAAGGGAAATGCCAACCTTATTATAATGCTAGAACTCCCTGGACTCCCTGGACTACATGAAAAGAGACATAGAGGAGCTCTCTGATTATGTAGCCCAGGCCGGTATGACCCTGACCCTGAGCAGCATCTTACCCTCACCAAGAATGATGCCACAGTACAAAGACAAAATGATCAGTTTTAACAATTGGCTTAATTACTGGTGTCATTCTAAGGGGATCCAATGTCTGTCTGCTTGGGATGACATGCTTGATAAGCCACGCTGTTTCGCAAGGGATGGCTTGCACCTGTCACCCCTGGGCTTCCGGATATTGGCCAAGGCTCTTGCCACCCCCATAGTGCCTTTTTTAGGCAAGGCTCAAATGACAAACCTACCTCCCTAGAAAACACAAGTGGAAAAAAACTAAGGGTAATGCTGCTCAATGCCAGAAGTCTAAACCTCAAGATGCACGCCCTCAAAGCCCTCCTCAGTATGGAGAACATCGATGTCTGTGCAGTGACTGAAACCTGGTTCAAGGCTCCTGAGAGCACCCCAGCACTATCAGGTTTTACCTCATATCATGCTTTCCGGCCCCAAAACTTGGACCGAACCACAAAAGGAGGGGGAGTATCCATTTTCATCAAAGATACCCACACCACCAGGTTAGTGGCAACGCATGAAGCATCGGAGACTATCCAGGTGCAACTAACCATAGGCAAAACTGCCTTACAGTTTGTAGCATGCTACAGACCACCCTCTCAAACTCAGGAACCCCACACAGCCTTCCTGAAGAGACTGGAGAGTATGAATGTCTCTCCAAATACCATCATTTTGGGAGACTTCAACTACCCAAACATAGACTGGGAACATTACTCAAGCCCCAACACCCTAGCCCAAAGGTTCCTAGAATTTATAAACTCAAATGCAATGGAACAACTAGTCACCATTCCCACAAGAGGAGACAATATACTAGACCTGATCATCACAAACATGGGGACAAATGCTCCACACCGAAGTATATCCCTCTTTGGTAAGATCAGACCATAAATTAATCTCACTGGAAATCCACATCCCGCCCCCACCCCCTGCACAAAAGACCACAGTGAAGAACTTCAAAAGCAAACTTCACACTTCTTAAGACTGAAGTGGTATCCTTCAAGGCCCCTGGGCCAGTGGAAACCACAACCCACACTGCTGAATCATTTGCAAATGCCTTCTATGGGCACCTTCAAGAAAGCATGGATCATGCAATCCCAAATAAAACCAAGACCCATTCCCCCAAAGGCAGGCACCCGGTCTGGTGGACCCCAGCCATAAACAAACTTTACAACAGGAGGAGGAAGCTACTACATGACAGAGCAAAATCCCTAAAAGGGAAAGCGTCTCTGATCAGTACTAGCAAAAAACTACGATCACTCATAAAATCATCCAAGGCCAACTTTGAGAGAAAAATCGCAAATGACACAAAAGACAATCACAAGGCCTTCTTTAGCTATGTTAGAAACCTGGGTGGAAACTCCCAGATATGCTTAGAGTTAGTCCAAAATGACACAAAATACACCGAACCCACTGACATTGCCAACATTCTGGCAGACAGGTTCAGTGCAAATTTCTTCTCCCTCCCAAAAGGAGAAAAAACTATCCCAGCAGAGTGTAGCCTCCCTAACATCTCAGATGCCCAGGTGAGAGCCGCCCTCTCTAAAGCTAAAAACACAGCATCAATGAGACCGGATGGTGTCCCAGGCTGTGTGCTACATGAACTCCAAGAGGAACTAAACCCACACATAAGGCTGCTGTTTAATCTTAGCCTTACTACAGGATACACTCAAAGAGTGGCGTGACGCAACAGTGGTCCCACTTCACAAAGGCGGTGCTTCTATGGACCCTGGAAATTACCCCATAAGCTTGACGAGCCTGGTCTGCAAAGCTATGGAGAGGATCATTATGTAACTCATAAACAAAGACATTGGGGACCTACAGACATTGGATCCTACCCAATTTGGCTTTGTCAAGGGCAGATCCTGCCTTTTGAACTTGGTCGACTTTTTGAAACCGTCACTAAGGCCATTGTTGAGGGTAAGGCAGTTCACACAGCCTACCTTGACCTTGCAAAAGCCTTTGACACAATACCCCACTCGGGCATCATAGACAAACTCACCAGCTTAAATGTAAACCCATATGTCACAAGATGGGTTGCAAACTGGCTCAAGGACAGAACCCACAGGGTCAGAGTTGCTGGAGCTATGTCAGACTCTAAGCCAGTCACAAGCGGTGTCCCACAGGGTTCAGTCCTGGGATCCTCTTGTTCGGCATTTATTTTTCCGAGGTACAGGCAAACATAGGAGGATTGTGGCTGACAAAGTTCGCAGATGACTGCAAACTGGGTGCCATAATTGATACTCCAGCGGACACAAACATCCTTCAGAGAGGCCTCATAGAAACGGATAATTGGTGCCAGAGCCATGGCCTTAAGCTGAACGCCAAAATGTATAGTCATACCCTTTGGGAAAAACAAGGTACCGACAAATTACCACATAGGCGGTAATCCATTAAGAACGGAAGAGGTAATCAGGGACCTAGGGACCCAGGTTGACAGTAACCTCTCATTTGACACTCACATTGCCAAAGTGGTTAGGAAGACCTTCTATATTGCCCACCTTATCATGAAGGGTTTCACATCTAGATCAAGAGAGGTCATTGTGCCCTGTACTCTTCTCTTATCAGGCCAATGATTGAGTACAATGCCCCATTTGGGATGTATCTCACCCGACACCTGCAGCAGTTGGAAAGACCCCAAAAGTTCCTCACCAAGAGGATAAAGGGTCTTAAACATATGCCATATGCCGCCCGACTGAAAAAACTCCAGCTCTATTCAGTCGCATACACCCTACTCAGAGGTGATCTGTGCCTGACGACAAGGCCATGTCCAATCCTGAATTAATGGACATGCTCCACCTCAGAAAATCCAAATCCATCAGAGCCACGAGAACAAGTGACTTAAACCTCAACACAGAAATAAATAGGACGTGCTGGAGGGACAGATTCATAACCCAGAGGCTCCCTACACTCTGGAACAGAATCCCAGTCCATGTTAGGCAGAGCCCCTCACTGACTCTATTCAAGAGAAATCTCAACGAATGGATGGGAGATCGTAGGTTTACCCCGGGGGGTCATCTCTGTGTCACTACTAGACAGAGGCATAGTAAACTAAACCCTAAAAGGACGTAGTATTCTCATCCTAAGGGGTGGTGTAAGCCACATACACTCTGGCTAGGCTTATAAATGCCTTAGGGCAGATAGCCCAGTACGAACCTATGAACCTATAAGAAAACATGCAAATGTTTTACCTATGGAAAATGTGAATACTATAATAACTTCAGGCACAGCAAGAAATGTAGAGAATAATATGCTGTGAGTACCATTGACTTTTGCGAGTAGCATTAATATAGTTTGTGACATAGTCAGAAACAACTGGGATATCCTATCGAGTGTGAAAGAACTCGATGGAATAATAGGAGAAACACCATCCTTCTCCTTTAAAAATAATAAGTCCCTTAAAAGACAATTATGCTACAAAAAAATAGATGAGACAAAGTATGTAAAGTCTGATAGGATGGGCATGTTTGCCTGCAGGAGATGCACAGCGTGTCCATTCATTATTGGTGGGGGACAGTATAAACACCCTATCAGAGGTTTCTCCATTAATACACACTTCTGTGCTGACTGTCACACTGCAAATATAGTATACTTTAGTTTCTACATGAAGTGTCCTGCCTATTATATAGGTAAAACCCATTGATTATTGAAGGACAGAATTTTAGAACATATGAGAGATATCAGAAACCAAAAAGAAAGCAATTCATTAGCAATGCATGTGATGCAAGAAGGGAACACACACACTTTTAAATTCCTGGTTCTCATATTGTCCATAGAAATAAAAGAGGTGGAAATATTACTAACAATACTGAAGCTTTAGAAAAAAATGGATTATTAAGTTCCAAGCAGACAGACCACCTGGTCTAAACTCCAAGGTTTCTTTAAAACCATTTCTTCGAAACAGAGCCTTGAAGCACTGATGCTCTAGTTATTTAGTATTTTTATGCTTTTTTTATATAGCTTTTAATATTGCAACTAGAGCATTTTAGAAATGTACCCCACATTCTATACAGCCTCTATGCGTTTTTTATATGTGTATATATATATATATATATATATATATATATATATATATATATATATATTTTTTTTTTTATATACTTTAAGTATTATTATTTGGTGTATTGATTTTAACATGGAATTGATTGGTTGACACCATGATGCATAACTATTTAAATGAAGTTTTAACTGCTATAATTTGTCTGATGAAGCAGAGAGGACTCTGCAAAAGTGCTCACATTTTTTTCTAAATAAAGAGTTACGTGCCGTGTGTATTCAGCGAGTTTTGTTTTACTTATTGCTTCTTCTTTATTATCACTGGTTACTTCATCCATAGTCGAGTACTTTATTTCTTTATTTATACATAGTATAGTTGACTTATTTAGCAATCATTACATAGAGTTGCATTGCAAATTAATTTTTGAATAGGCAGTTTTAATTCATGTTAGAATATTAATACTTTTGTGACATTACATTTTATGTCCCCCCTCATTAAAATTGTCTGTAAACTGGATTTGAACCCTGTATTACTTCTGCTGCTTTTACAATCTTACTGCATTAACACCTTGAGCCACAGAGAAAGGTAATTAGCAGGTGTATTTTCTTCTATCAGTACTGCCCAGAGTGCTGATGAAAGTGCAATGGCACCAGTCTCATCTGAGCTACTGATGACAGCCTAAAACAATGTATTTGAGTTTTTGCTTTCAAATATGAACTGTTGTGCAAATGCAGAAGCACAAAAAAAGTAAAAATTAAAACAGAATCCAAGTAAATCTAGCACTGAACCCAGATATGGATAATTCATTCAGAATATTATAAGTATTTCCATATCCGTGTTTCTGATTTTATTAAATTCACACTTTCATAAATGGCATAGTTTTACATCATGCATATAAGAATAGTACAGTTTCCAGCAACAAAACATATGTATCACTGTGAATAGTACATTAAAATTATCAAATGATGGAATAAAACTTGCATCATTGTTGCTGTGACATGTGTTAGTGCATTGACACAGAGAAAGTTACATAACTGTCTTTTTGTTAGTCACTTCTAAGTACTGTTAGCATTATACATATGAAACTGTAATTTTAATTAAATGTGATTTTTTTATTCATAACACAAATTCACAAAGAATATAGGTAACATATTTAGCATTCATTACACTTAGTTACATTGATCAAGTCATAATAAAAAGTCTGTGACAAATCTCATTTTGACCCTTTCAGAAAAAAATATCTGTAGTCTGGATTTGAATCCAGCATTAACTCTGCTACATCTTCAAACATAATGCATTAACACACTGAGCCACAGAAAAAGGTAATTGACAGGTGCATTTTCTTTACTGTGTATTGGCCAGAGTGCTGATGGAAGCACACCAGCACCAGTCTTATTTGCGTTATTGGTGGTATTCCAAATTAAATTTCTAAGTTTGTGCCTTCTGAAATGAATTGCCATTCACTGCCAGTGGCTGCTGACTGTCACTGAGGAGAAATACCAAGCTTTATGAAAAGGATTAAGCCAGAAAAAAAAACATAAAAAGAGAAATATGAAAAATGTGTCTGTGTCTTTGTGATGATTTTTCAATTCTGTGGTCTTATACCATGAATATTTGGGCATCATGGATCCTAGTTTTGCACAGACATCATCCTCTTTGAATTTGAACCTTAAAACCATGGCATCAACATGAAACATTGGTGAAGATTAATAGTGTGTGCCACATACAGAGATGGGGTTATGAGACAGAAAGTGGAGAACATATACTCACGCTCTGACAGTCTAACACTTTACATTTCTGGAGCAATATATCTATTTTATTTATTTTTATTTTATTTTATTTTACATTTGTTGACCGGGCTAGTCCAGCTGGATAATTTCCATTTTCAGTGGAGGCCCGGGGAGAAAAGCTCCACAATTGAAAACAAGGTTAAACATTTAAGCAACAATGCATACATTTTAGTCTAGTAAAAAATACAGCTAAAAAAAAAACAGATGAAAAACAAATAGTCCTAACTATATATTAAGAAAGGTTGTATAAACATAATTGTTGAAGAAATTGTTTGTACTTTTTTTTTTTTTTGGAACAGTACAGTAATTAAGTAATCTGTGATAGCAGAGAAAGATAGGGATATTTAAATAGGGAAATATGACTGAAGAAAGGAAAAGTCATTTAGTCTGGATTGGTACAGGAGCAGAGCCAGAAGTTGTTCAGATATAATAGAAGTTGTTTTTTAAAAAGGTGAAAGGAGTCTATTGAGGTAATGTGTGAGGGGAGGTTATTCCATATTTTCCCTACGGAGTTTGAAAATAGACAGCTACCTGCTGAATTTGTAATTCTAGTTGTGTTGACTTGTAGCTTTTCGGCTAAATGTAGCTTTTATCAAAGATGTCCTTTGTCATTTCACGGTTTGCATGCTTTTGATATTTGCAACAGTTAACCTAACAAATCATGTGACCATAAGGCCAAATGTATGCAATAGAAGAGCGTGTTCTTCCATTTCTTTTGTTAGCAGTAACTGTTTCTTGATAAATTTGAAAACTGATGACATTATGCTTTGCATGTATATATATATATATATATATATATATATATATATATATATATATATATATATGTGTGTGTGTGTGTGTGTGTGTGTGTGTATATATATATATATATATATATATATATATATATATATATATATATATATATATATATATATATAGATGTATATTGTTTGCATGTTTCTTTTTCTTGTACTTTGCATTAATTTACACACATACTTTGTACTCAGAAGGACATTAACCTCTTAAGTGTATATTCAGAAATGTGTTAGAATTTTTTATATCCTAAGTAAATAAAAAAATCTTAAGTTCTTTTGTAAGTTTATTCTCCCTCACATGCCCTCTGCAAGTGTACATGAAAGTGGGAGGAGCGTTAAACATAAACACTTAATTATTCATGCACCTCTGTTAATATGATTCACTGAAGAAGGCTGGTGAGCCGAAACCGGTCTGAAGAATAAAATTTATTCATAAATGTACTAGACTTATTGCCTTTTATACCTACATGCTGGTCATTGGTGTTTGGACCTCTGTTAATAAATCATACTTGGAAGCCCTTAGTAAAACCATAATTCTCAATCATCATAATTGTACAACTAGAGCGTGTGCACAGCATCATGTAGGTCCTCACATCATGTTTATATACCTTGCACTTTGAGGAGATTGCGCAGTTTATGTATGATAATGAGTTGACACCTGATTTACATATCCAGAGTGTCCAGACCGGTTAATCTGCACTGTATAAGCACGTATATCATAGTAGGGAAGACTACTTAGATTCACCAACTTGAGATACTGGTGTTTTACTGCTACAATTGCATTACTTCTTCCAGGCTTTCATACAAATCTTGTCAAAGTATGTCATGTTTCTTTACAATAAAAATACATAAACAGTTGTGATGGCTTATATTTCAGATAACATTTGTCCATTTATGTTGTATAGAAGGTATAGGATTTGTTATTTGAAGTATCCTTATCTAATGTTACATGCCTTAATAGCAACATTTCTCTTTGGATGAAGTATCCTAATGTAATGTTACATGCCTTTATAGCAACATTTCTCTGAGAATAAGAATACATGTGAGAACATATTTATATGACCAGTAGCAATGTGATGGATACATTTTAGACAAGAAACTGTGTTAAGCCTGTTGTATATGCCAAACATCAACAAAGCTTATCCCAAATGGTAACAATTTCATTTCCTACACCTGATTCATTGTTAATGCTGCTATCTATTTCAGAGTTACACATTTTATCAGCCTTACCAGGTTTCTCAATGCATTGTTTGTTGTGGGGTGGGGGTTTATACTTATGGTTTACTATCAAAAGCTTGAAAGACACTTCACCGTTTGGTCATTACAATGATTCACAATGCTGATAATGATGTTTTCAGATCAACATGTTGAAAAACCTTTCCCCGACGTCTGCAGTGGACATTATTTGACAGAACAGAAGATTACGTCAGACACCCAGGATATGCAGCTCAGTGTGCTGCATTTCATCTCAACAGCACACATTTTTACTGTTTTGCAGGGGGTAAGCTCCCCTGCACTGCCCAGCCCCCAACATCCCCTGCAAATTATATATACTAACTCCGAGATTGCACTACAGTGAGGAAAAAGTTAAATTCCCTGGTCCTCACTGTAACGCGATCTCCAGTCACAATGCTGAGCCCATAATAAAGAATCACTCTTTGCATTCATTATTATGGGTTCATAGTATTCAGGTTTGGCATTGCGCATATTTGAAACTGTACTTTCCATCAGCTGGAATTTGATGAAGTGCCTTTCAATCTTTTGATAGTAAATCTATACTTATGTATTACATATGTGAATTCATGTAGATCGATTAGTTTCTATTAATGATGCTCTCTTAAATATATATTTGTTTTATTGCCAGTTACTTTGCGTCTTTTTCTGATAACATATATTTGTTTGTGTTTTTTTTTATCTCTCGCACAGAGTTAATGGCAAGTGGTTGATGATGTCAGTGCTGTGGGTAGCCATGGCCATGAGAACAAACACATCAGACATTGGGCCAGTGATATGATCAACAAGGCTAAGAAAAGAGACAGTGCTATAACATGGGAATGAAGGGCTAATGGTGGAGGTCCTGCTACTGAACTACCACTCAATGAGATGAAGTAGTTCTTGTGCACTGTAAGGGATCCAGACAGCTTATCGCGGGTTTTCCAGTATAGTGCCTGACATAGGTGCCAAGGCAGATGATAACCAGAAGGTGTCTACTGGTAAAGCTCCAGGTATCGTATTAAGTATCTTTCATATATATCAAGGGAGAGAAAGAGAGAGAGAGAGAGAGAGAGAGAGAGAGAATGACAGTGAGATAGAGAAAGAGAGAGAGAGAGAGGATAGAGATATACAGGTATAAGATGTATATTTATATGCATAAGTAGGTGATGTTTGTCTTTAATGTTTTTGTATGTTTTTTCCTTCACACTTATTTATACTGGTATCATAAGGTATATTTAAGTTTCAAACATATGCTTCAATACATGTATAAATTTTGGGGAGCAACATTTAAGGGTTTTAATAATGTGGAATAATAATAATAATAATATCACTAACCACAATATTTAAGAGGTATATAACGAATAAAACATGTATTTAAAAATGTCAGTTGTCTGTGAATATATGTATGGGCTCTTTAAGAAGAAGGTATGTATGGGCTCTTTAAGAACGGGATAATTTCTTCATTGTTTGATTGTCACATTTAGGATTTGAATTATATAAATGGATGCTGCTTAGTGTAAAAATGTGTTCCTTGAAGGCATAAGCCGAGGTACCGGAGACATCAGTAAAGAACTTTGCGATTTTTTTTCTGGTGTGGTGTTGCATGTTTCTTTGGACATTTAGGACCACTGTGTGTTTTGGCTGTTTGTCTTTAATGTGCCATTGTCACTTTAATATTTATTATTATTCTTTCCATCTCCAGTTTGTATGCCTAGGCACATCTGGTACTGAGGTTCTACTGCCACCTGTAAATGGTATGGCCATATCTTTTTTACTTGTATTAATGTATAGAATTTCATTTGAAGGATACCTTAATTAATTTTTTTAACTTCACTTGCATCTATTATTGTTTAACACAGGGTAACAGAGCATAAATCTGATAATTTTTTTCTTGCATTTCTCTATTTGTTGTGTTTTATTACTCTACTCACAAATGAGCCTGCCACCAGTGCTGTGGAACTCCTACCACCATGTCTATGATTTCAGTAACTTCTGATGATTGTGGTGATGAAGAGGTGCAGTCTCAGGTTGTAGAGGGTCAGCCTGAAACTGAAGTGGTGGCTCCCAATACCCCCTGCCCAGAGTTTGGACACAGTCAGTATGCCTATGCATATACACAACATGGTGTTATCTGAGATAGGACAGGATGAAGGTCACACAGTTAATCAGGGTAGTGTGGTTACTCCAGCTGCAGAGCTGGCAGATTCTCTCCCTAGCCATCATGAGGGTGAAGTACCACAAAGGGATGTCAGAAGAGGTGCTCAGAGGAGTCCTGCTTTCCAACCTCCCCCTGATGTTGGTGTGTCAGCAGGTGCCATGCAATGTATGTGCAGGACCATCATGGAGGCACAGGCACATTCCACCAGGGGCTCAGAAGACATCATCAGATCATTGAATGTTATGCATTCTGTTGTGTGCCTGAACCATGTGGGTGACTCTTTGGACTGGATGAATGACACACTGGATTGTGCAGTGAATGGAACTTTTGCAGGGGGAGGGTCAGCTTCCATGTGGCTAGAGAGCCACTACATCATCAAATTTTGGCTGATATGGCAGTTCTAGATCCAGTTCCTCTACTGGCACTGTTTCCACTACTCCATCAGTGATTGAAGTGTCCACAGTCAGACATGGTAGGCCACATGGTTGTGAATGTAATTGCAATGAGAGCTCATCCAGTAGACATCATTTATGTTCAGACAGAACCCTGACTTCTAGCCAGGGTGACGGAACTAATAATGAACCTCCTGGCAAAGGTATTTTTTTATGTTCAGGGTCAACAACGGTGAACTGCATACTCTACCATGTCTGGCTTATACCTGTCCAGGTTGCCAGGGTGTAGTGCTAGCACAAGTGCTTTGGCTGTATTCCTGCAGATCCACACATGTTACAACTCAGTTTGGCTATGCCACGTCACACCCACACATGTATATAAACGTTGTTATTAAATGATTTACAGCTGTTGCTACTGGTCTTGACAATGGATACTTGCTGTTAACCTGATTTCTCACTCACACATGCTCACTTTTTTGGTGTCAGGCTTTGTTTTCCTGTAACACTGCCCTTTGCTCATTTCTTTGTGACTTAGAGTTGCCTATGTCTGTTGCACAAAGTGGATAGCTAATGTTGGCTTACTCAGATGCTTGCTTTAATCAAATGTATTGCACTGATATATTTTCCCTGCCCAATTTCAAAAATTATTATTTGTATTGATATTGTATTCTTAGTAATGCCTCCCTACTAGTTATTAATTACTACTTGCTCAACAACTTGTGCAAATGTTTCTAAGACTGCCCTGATTACTGCTGGAGTGTTTACATTGGGCAACTTTAATGTGTGATGGACTTCGTACTTTTGGACAGATTAATATTTATGCTGCATATCTCACTCATATGTTACTTAGCCAAGTTTTACCTTACTGACTTATAATGCTTGCATATGAAGGTAATCATTTCTATCTCCTATTTACCAGTTCATCATTCTCCATGGTTAATGTTGCTGCTACAAGTTTTCTCTTCTAGGATTGACTCTGTCTGATGTCACAGAACACAGGTATTATATAGGTAAGTAAATGTTACTGATTTTGCAAGCATTACTGTTACTGTTTGCATGTGCTTAGCTACTTAGATTTTCACTTAGGAATTGAGTGTGCAAATTATCCTCTGCCTCTTAGCCAGGGCCATAGTATACTGTGCCCACCTACATCTGCCAGCCTCATTCATGGCTGTTTGTTTTTCCTTAGACTTCTCATCTCTGGTGCTGGGAACTGCAGTCCTTGGTCTTGTTGACCTTGTTGCAGCTATTTCTTTACAATTATATTGTACAACATAGTACAGACTGTGAGTATTTTGGCAGTGGTGGTTGGGTCATATTGTAGTGCACCACCAGAAGTGTCTAGACATTGCAGTCAATAATATTCCTAACTTGAGCAGGTGCATCATTGTATTTTTGCTCAGTGGGGTTGTATAGGTTTCTCATCCATGTCATGGGATGAGGTGCCAGTGCATAACCTACAATGTCCACTAGATGCCATTGTGGAAAATCACCCCTAGTAAACCTTACATACAGATCACAGGTGTGCCATATATGTGAGTCATCAAAACTGCCTGGGTTACCTGCACACACATTGTATGCTTTTGGACATTACAGACCGCCTGATAGTTGACAAAGTGATATCCTTTCCTGTTTATGCACCCCCCTTCCCTGTTCACCAGGTGGGGGGATTATTTTGATGTGTGTGCATCTATGGCATCCAGAACCTCAGAGAAGTTTGCCATGACTTAGAAATGTTGCATGGTGGTAGCTGTCTTCTTTGGGGTATTTGGAAACCAGATATGATCCCTTACATGTTGTTACATTGTATTTAGAAACTGATATAATATTTTTGAGGCTGCGGCCTGTGACACCCCTAATATATCCTGTGTGGGTTTCTGAAAAGTACCTGTAGCTAGTATATGTGATGCACATACCTTGGTTTTCACTGGGCTGGGTTCTCCCTGATTTCCCTGGGGCCTCAGCTGAGGGAGGCAGAGGTGCATATTTCCTCTAAGGTATCCCTGTACACACTGTAGCACTCTACAATTTCTGTATCATGAGGTCCATGATAAGTCTAAAGTGGTCTGAACACTCATTTCCTTCTAGGCTGAGGTCTGGCAACAGTAGCAGCAGCACCTTGGGTTAAAGCATGTTGTACATACAGGTTCATGATAGCAGCAGCAACCCATAACATTTTCTTCTATGTGTGTTCCTGTCTGTATTATAAAGAGTATTGGAACTGAGACCTAAAGGGAGTGAGCTATGTACATGCAAGGTTTATACATGTTTGAATTGTTTCACCATGTTGAATTGCTTCATTGACATGCATTTCACCAACTTATGCCTGCATTAGCATATTCTGCCACTTACCCTTGTTTTGAAGCTGGTGTGATGTGTAGAGCTGTTTAATGAATACCAATCACCATTTCTTGCAAAACCACATTTCATATGTCCGTTAGTATATTTAATAGGATTTATGCTTTATAATTTTTCATTTATTCAGTAATTTCACAACATTGCTGTTTTTCTTCTTTTTGTTTTTAAACATCTCTATTAAATTATCACTTAAGACATAGGCATACATACCTTAATATGAAAGAAAACAAACTGTGTTAATATTTTTCTTATGTAAAGGAGAGCTGCACCCACAGACTTAAAAAACATGTTTATTTCATAATGGTTTAATGTTTCCTACATTTTAGCACCACTGGGGCTATTTACAGTTTTTTTAAATATTTACAGTTTTTTAAATATTTTATACATAATTTCTGAGTCTGACCACATGGGTTCTGGCATCTTAAAGTAATTCTGATTGTTTAGTCTGCCTCTAGGTATCACACAATACAGTGCTTGTCTGTAAAAAATGACATCATGCAGGCCTCTTTCTTCCTAAAGCTCCTGTCACTACATTGATTTTACATGCATACACTGCTGTCTTTCAGTCAGTTAGTTTTAAGTAACATTTCATGCCATTCAATGACTACTTAAAACACAAATAGTGCAAATGCCACAGAACAAACTTTCAAAGTCCTTTTTACTACTGCTTCTTTTTTAGAATGGTTAAACTGCAGCCTTTTATAAAGCCTGAATTGTACTACTTTGACTCAACTACCATTCTCCTTCACACCTAACTTCCCTAACTGTCAAAGTGCTAAGGGTAATTTGAGCAGTTACCTGCTGTGATTGACAGCTCACAGCAGTAGACCTGACTCATGTCCTCTTTCCTTGTTCTAACCTTTACTTTCTCTATGGGTAGGGGAAGGACCAGGGAGCTGTGACATCACAGCATGGGTGGGTTTTTAGGATGGTCATGGTTATGTCAGTTTGGGAGGGAATTGGTCAGAAAACTACTTGTATTCAGTGGTTTTGATGACATCAATGAATTGGAGACTGCAGCAAGCTTTTCCAGTGCAGGATATATTTTTTTTGAAAGTGAAACCACCATAGTACAGTAAGGTACTGTTCTAATGGAGAGAAACAGTTGATCTATTGCTGTTGTTTATTCATAGAAGGGACAGTAAATACGGAGAAAAAGCACAGAGAAGTTGAGCATTTAATAACAGAATGCTGCTGTTGTCCTTTAAACATTATACATATATGTTTTCTTTCTTTTTAACAATTATTCACTCCATTACATAAATTACTCAGTTTCTGCCTTCCTTAAACCTCACTCCTCCTCATGAACATTATTCTGAATATATTGTTCCTATACATTTAATTTATTTCTATGTTATTTGTTCCTCCCCTTTTTCTAAAGATCCTACATCTGGTTCATGTATCTCCTTTACAATATTCAGTACTTCAGTTACAGTTGCTTTTGATTTTGATTTCCATTGTCTATTAATTGCTTTTTGACAATTCAGATCCTGTCTCCCAACTCAAAAGAATAATTTCTTTAGTTACAGCCATTTGCAACATCCACAGACTACAAACTCTAGGCTACCGTATGCAGATGCCATTGAAAATCTTTACCCATGCCTCTTAGGATGCTAAAGACTCAACATCACTGTAAATCCTCACATTTGCTGCATGCAACCCAACATCAACAGATTATATCCAACATACAGTTCACTCTGATACTTGAAGAGACATTGATAATAGCAAAGGTCATATACCTAGCACACAGGAGCCTTTAAGGCAGCAAGACAAACATAGTTCATCTGTTAATGTCCTGTATCTAGGTAACTTCATAGTTATGTGCATAGATGTTCTATTTACCAGGCTAAGCAAAGACAGGGTGACAGTTAGTTACCCCTCTGGTGCCAGAATATGTAGCATCACTAAAGCCCTCCATTCCCTTCATCCCAGTTACACATATGAGCCGATCACTGCTCCCATGGGAGTGAATTACTTGAGATACACATTCTTGGATCATGTGAAGAGGGAAATGGTGGAGCTCTCTGATTATGCATCTGAGAAGGGAGTGGAACTAGAATTGAACAGTATCCTACTATTGTCATTAATAATGCTGCTATACAAACAACAAAGATAACTGACTTTTTGTACTGGCTTAACTACTGTGGTCATTTTAGGGGGCTCCAGTATATAGCAGCCTGGGATGAGATGGTCAACTTCAGCTGCTTTAATGGTCTTCATTTCTCTCCTCATGGTTTCTATATATTGGTTAAGACTTTTTCTTCCCCCTTAGAGCTGTTTTTAGGCAAGATTAGTCTTCTCAAATTGCCTATATGTCTTAACCACAAACAAATGATATAAAATTAGCATTGCTTAATGTTAAGCCTAAACAAAAAGTTGCACTTCATATAGGAATTCCTAACCCTTAAAAATATTGATGTATGTGTAGTTACAGTAACATTGTTTCAGAACAGTGAAAACACCACACAGTGCATGGTTTTAGTGTTTGACACTCCTTCACACTCAACACTGAATTGGATATTGTAGCTGGTGGCAGTGAATCTGTGTTTCTAAGAAACAATTTCACCTCCAAACTTGTAATGCTGGACAATGTCCCAAAACTCCTTCACATTCTCCTTATAGTTAATAAAACCAGTACTACATAGCAGCCAACTCTATATTCCCTCTGTGATGCTGGCAGACCATGAGACAAATTGACAGCCTTCACCATAGAACTTAACACTATGCTCTTGGGTGACTTCCACTACCTCTGCATTAACTGGGGAATATGTACCGCCACAAACAGGTATGCAGAGAAATTCCCAGATTATATTAATGCCATTTCCTTGGCCTAACTAGTACAAATCCCATGGAGGGGTTCTAAAATATTAAATTTGGGTCACACACATAGAGCCTCTTTTGCTCAGATTTCACAATTACCAAAATCACTGGTTAAATATGACCATTGGTAACATTTATTCAAGATGTGAAACCTGAGTCACCTTGAAGCCAGCCCATCTTTGGAGATTATTCTAAGGCAAATCTACTACAGCTAACGGATGCCCCAATGAAATTCAAACACCCTCCTCACCTAGATGACCTTGCTTTGCATGCTGCAGTTTTAGTAGGTAAATTCTATGCCACCTCCAAGCTAGTATTGAAGCCTCATTCTTCTGAAGACATTAATAAAGTGTCAAATTTAAGAACAAACACATTTGGTGGAACCCCAGTATCAACAAATTATACAATAGGAGAAATAAACTCCTAACCCAGAAAAGCACATTTATCATCCTATCAGCTAGGAAAGAGTTCAAAATGATCAACAAAGAAAGTAGAAATAAAATCCTCCAAGAGCAAGTATGAATTGTGAATTGCCACCAGTGCTAAAGATAACCACAAAGCTTTTTCATCTGTGTCAGGAACCCAAAAATTATCTGTGCTAATACAAAATAATACCACATACTTATCCCCTGAGGATATTGTCAACATATAAGCAGACAACTTAGGTTCAACCTTTATTCCCGCATCTCCCCCAAATTGCTCACAGCATATTAATGTGTATGCCACTGCCCAAATATGGGCCTTGACAATGTGACATGTTGTCTTCTTGTCAGTGCCAAGCTCTGCCTGGTTGACTGCTTATTAAATATTTTCAATCTCAGCCTCTCTACTGAACACATGGCTGATATGGGAGAATTGCTGTTTTCATCCCACTCCACAAAGGGGGGACCCATGACTGACCCAGACAACTGTAGACCTATCAGCATCATTAACCTTATCTGTAATCAATGGAGCATATCGTTATAGAACCCATTTACAAGGACATAGGCACTCTTCAACTCCTGTACCTGAACTAATTTGGATTTGTTAAAGGCAGATTCTGCCTCTTGAACCTGGAGGACTTTTTTGAGCAACTCAGTAGGGCATTAGACTCAGGCAAATTGTTTCACATGGCATACCTGACTTGGCCAAAGCCTTCAATACTATTTCACTCAGACATCTTTGATAAGCTAATCCAATTAAATATGAAACCCTATGGTATCCACTAGATTGTAAATTAGCTCACTAACAGAACCCAGTCTGTTAATGTTGCAGTACACTCTCAACTAAAAGTATGACTACTATCAATGTCCCCCAAGGACTGGTCCTGAGACTACTCCTCTTTGATATCTATTTCTCTGTTATTACAGCAAACACCAAAAGCCAGTCACGATTTTACTGTTTGCCTAACTGCATTTCTGTGTTCTTTCCTAAAAAAAACAAAAAACAAAAAAAAAATACTCCTTGTTTTCCCGCCTTTGCTCGACTAGTTAAGACCAGTATACAGGCTTTGCTGTATTCTGGGCTGTGTGTAGTTCCTGTGTTGGCCATTGCCTTACTTGGATAGAAGGAAGTTTCTGAGCTCACCAGTGGGAGTGGGGAGCCTTGAGCAGCCTATCTGTCCCTGGGGGAAGTGACCTCAGCACTTGAGCTGTAATTCATTGGTTGCCTTGGACCATTTCTAGCTCTTTTCAAGTTCCCTGTATAAAAATCCGCCTCAGGGCGTTTTTTTTTGGCTATATACCCAAGCAGAGCTCCACGTGGTCCTGCAGAGGGGTCCTGGCAACAGAGAACTGAAAGAAGCGACCACTTTCCTGATTTAAGTATTTTTTTGGCTTTTTTTATCTGCATTGTCCTCTCTGGCTTTCATTTAATAAGATATAACTGTTTTTGTGTCTATCTGCTGAATTCTAAAGTATCTGCACTTAAAAGTAGCATTTTGGTCGACTCTGGTCGAATAATACTGTTTTTTTGCTAATTTAATTGCTGAGGCTGCTCACTAAAGTGTGCTAGCCTGTGTAAATCGATTTTACTGTTTGCCTAACTGCATTTCTGTGTTCTTTCCTAAAAAAAAAACAAAAAAAAAATACTCCTTGTTTTCCCGCCTTTGCTCGACTAGTTAAGACCAGTATACAGGCTTTGCTGTATTCTGGGCTGTGTGTAGTTCCTGTGTTGGCCATTGCCTTACTTGGATAGAAGGAAGTTTCTGAGCTCACCAGTGGGAGTGGGGAGCCTTGAGCAGCCTATCTGTCCCTGGGGGAAGTGACCTCAGCACTTGAGCTGTAATTCATTGGTTGCCTTGGACCATTTCTAGCTCTTTCGTTCCTGTATAAAATCCGCCTCAGGCGTTTTTTTTGGCTATATACCCAAGCAGAGCTCCACGTGGTCCTGCAGAGGGGTCCTGGCAACAGAGAACTGAAAGAAGCGACCACTTTCCTGATTTAAGTATTTTTTGGCTTTTTTTATCTGCATTGTCCTCTCTGGCTTTCATTTAATAAGATATAACTGTTTTTGTGTCTATCTGCTGAATTCTAAAGTATCTGCACTTAAAAGTAGCATTTTGGTCGACTCTGGTCGAATAATACTGTTTTTTGCTAATTTAATTGCTGAGGCTGCTCACTAAAGTGTGCTAGCCTGTGTAAATCGATTTTACTGTTTGCCTAACTGCATTTCTGTGTTCTTTCCTAAAAAAAACAAAAAACAAAAAAAAAATACTCCTTGTTTTCCCGCCTTTGCTCGACTAGTTAAGACCAGTATACAGGCTTTGCTGTATTCTGCGCTGTGTGTAGTTCTTGTGTTGGCCATTGCCTTACTTGGATAGAAGGAAGTTTCTGAGCTCACCAGTGGGAGTGGGGAGCCTTGAGCAGCCTATCTGTCCCTGGGGGAAGTGACCTCAGCACTTGAGCTGTAATTCATTGGTTGCCGTGGACCATTTCTAGCTCTTTTCAAGTTCCCTGTATAAAATCTGCCTCAGGGCGTTTTTTGGCTATATACCCAAGCAGAGCTGCAGGTGCTCCTGCAGAGGGCTCCTGGCAACAGAGAACTGAAAGAAGCTGACCACTTTCCTGATTTAAGTATTTTTGGCTTTTATCTGCATTGTCCTCTCTGGCTTTCATTTAATAAGATATAACTGTTTTGTGTCTATCTGCTGAATTCTAAAGTATCTGCACTTAAAAGTAGCATTTTGGTCGACTCTGGTCGAATAATACTGTTTTTTTTGCTAATTTAATTGCTGAGGCTGCTCACTAAAGTGTGCTAGCCTGTGTAAATCGATTTTACTGTTTGCCTAACTGCATTTCTGTGTTCTTTCCTAAAAAAACAAAAAACAAAAAAAAATACTCCTTGTTTTCCGCTTTGCTTTCGATTAGTTAAGACCAGTATACAGGCTTTGCTGTATTCTGGGCTGTGTGTAATTCCTGTGTTGGCCATTGCCTTACTTGGATAGAATGAAGTTTCTGAGCTCACCAGTGGGAGTGGGAGCCTTGAGCAGCCTATCTGTCCCTGGGGAAGTGACCTCAGCGCCAGAGCTGTAATTCATTGGTTGCCTTGGACCATTTCTAGCTCTTTCAAGTTCCCTGTATAAAAATCCGCCTCAGGGCGTTTCGCTTTCGTGCTACGCGCAGGGGTTATACAGGTGTAAACTATTTTATACAGGGGTAAACTATTTCTGGCCCCCCCAAGTCTGCTCTTCAATTTTTCCCTTAGAAGCTCTACTCAGTCTATTTAGCTGTATATATTAGCACTTGTTTTTCGGAACTTCTATCCTTAGCAAGCACTCATAATAAACGAGCACTCTTACCCTAAAGTAAGCACTACAGGCATCCACTACCCCTGTGAATACCCACCCTTAAAGGCCAAAACTCCTTATAATATTCTAGTATGTCGAGTGGTAGACCACTAGCATCCTCTCTTGTTCAGCTGGTTAATCTGGGAATCTTAAGACAATGTTACAATTGTCTCATGTACACAGACAACCCTCTCCTCCTTCCTACTAACACATATACTTGTGAGAGATGCAACTATATAGCCAGACTGGAGGCTGAACTCTCTCAACTCAGGACTGGCAAGACCAGTCAGGAGGAGATGGTACCACACCCAAAGCAAAACCAGTCACACATAAAACCACCACTAATGCAAACCAAACACATAAAAAAACAAAGACATACTGGGGGCTCTTATAAAAACTTACCAAAACAACAGAGGCCTCCAAAGCAGACACCCAGAAATACACCCCCCCAAAACGCACCTACAACACATACCTCAGCAACAGGTGTGTCAAACAAGCCCCTAAGGCAAAATACTATGCCAGAGACATTAGTAATAGGTGACTCTATAGTCAGACACACCGATGTTCCACTTACCAGGCTGAATAAGGAGAGGGTAACGGTGAGCTGCCTATCGGGGCTAGGATCCCATTACACACGCACTCAGGTCACTCCAAAGCAAGTACAAGTATGATTCAGTCATTGTCCATGCGGGTGTGAATGACCTGAGATGTACCTCCCTGGACTACATGAAAAGAGACATTGAGGAGCTCTCCGATTATGTAGCCCAGACTGGTATGACCCTGACCCTGAGCAGCATCCTGCCTTCACCAAGAATGATGCCTCAGTACAAAGACAAAATGATCAGTTTTAACAATTGGCTTAATCACTGGTGTCATTCTAGGGGGATCCAATGTCTGTCAGCCTGGGATGATATGCTGGACAAGCCCGTTCAAGGGATGGCTTGCACCTGTCACCACTGGGCTTCCGGATGGGCTTTCCCCCAAAGGCTTTCTTGCCACCCCCATTAGGTTTCCTTTTTAAAAGGGAATGCCCCAAAAAGGGGAAAAAATTTTTAAAACCTCCATAAAAAACAAGATTTAGTGCCAACTTCACCCCCCTCTTACCCCCTAAAGGGCCCATCTCAATACCAAAAGATTGCCAAATTCTGGTAATCACGGCCACACAGGTAGAAACCGCACTCTCCAAAGCTAAGAATATAGCATCCATGGGACCAGATGACATCCCAGGCTGTGTACTACTTGAACTACAAAATGAACTGGCACCTCACCTAAGTGTCATGTTTAATCATAGCCTTGCCTCAGGCTTCGTGCCCACTGTGTGGTGCACAGCTACATTTTTCCCACTCCACAACGGGGGATCCGCCTTGGATCCCGGGAACTACCATCCCATCAGTCTGACAAGCCTGATCTGCAAGGGCATGGAACGCATTATCATGGAACTTATAAACAAAGACATTGGCAACCTTCAAACACTGGACCCCACCCAGTTTGGGTTTGTGAAGGGCGATCTTGTCTCCTGAATCTGATTGACTTCTTTGAATCAGTCTCCAGAGCTGTGGATGAGGGTAAGGCGGTCCACTCAGCCTATCTGGACCTCGCCAAGGCCTTTAACACCATCCCCAATCTGGAATCATAGATAAACTTACTAAGCTGGGCATAAATCCCTACATCACTTGATGGGTTGCCAACTGGCTTACTGACAGAACCCAGACTGTGAAAGTAGCCATCTCCAAATCCAGCTCCAGAGAAGTGACAAGTGGAGTACCTCAGGGTTCAGTCCTGGGACCACTCTTGTTTGGCATCTACTTCTCTGAAGTACAGGCCAACACTAAGGGACTCTGGATAACAAAGTTCGCAGATGACTGCAAACTGGGAGCCATTATTGAATCCCCAAATGATGTAGATATTTTACAAAAGGGCCTTACAGAAACAGATTCCTGGTGCCAGAGCCATGGGCTCAAGCTTAATGCCAAGAAATGTATAGATATCCCCTTTGGAAAAAAACATGTACCCATGAATTACCACATAGGTGGCAGTACACTAAACATCAAAAGTGTGATTAGAGACTTAGGGACACAGGTGGACAGTGGTCTCACATTCGATAACCACATAGCCACAACAGTCAGGAAATCATTCTATGTGGCACACCTCATCACTAAGGGCTTTTCATCCAGAAAAAAGGAGGTCATTGTCCCACTGTACTCATCCCTCATTAGACCCATTATAGAGTATAATGCCCCATTTAGTATGTACCTCACAAGACATCTGCAACAGCTGGAAAGGCCACAGAAATACCTCACTAAAAGAATCACAGGCCTAAAGCAGATGCCAATTGCTAACCGTCTAAAAAAACTCCAGCTATACTCTGTGGCATATCGTCTATTCAGAGGCGATCTCTGCTTAACATACAAGGCCATGTCAAACCCTGAGCTGTTGGACATGCTCCACTTAAAGAAGTCCCAATCCCTCAGAGCCACATGCTCCAGGGATCTAAACCTTGTCATCACAATGAACAAAACATGCTGGAGGGATAGGTTCCTGACCCAGAGACTCCCCATACTCTGGAGTAGACTGCCCATACATGTCAAGCAGAGTGCCTCATTGGCCCCCTTCAAAAGGAGCCTTGATGATTGGATGGGAGATAGGAAATTCACCCCGGGGATCATGTCAGTCACCCTGCTAGACAAGGGTCCAGCGAAGTAAATATTGTGGGAAGAAATATCCAAAGAATTGTTATGGCTAGGCTTGTATAGGCCCTAGGGCTGATAGCCTAGTACCAACATATGAACCTATAATCAATTTCAAGTATTATATTTCAGGAAGTGATTTTTTTTTCTCAGTGCAATGAAATACAATGGTTGTAGTGTGAGCCCTAGCCATTTTATACACCTATAACAGGACTGCTTCTATTTTCCTTGACTTATCCTCATTTATGTTTCTCACAGAGTCTGTTTTACACTATTCACAGCAGTTATACAACTCCCACCAAAGAAAAATGGCAAAATTGCATTCTTTTGTAAAGGTAAATACTTGTAATCCTTCAACTTTTGACAGTCCCTGCTTACACTCATCCTGAACTGTCATTGTAGTGAATGAACCTTTCTGTATCATGTGTAAATGGCAGCAGCTACTGGAAAAAATGGGACATGAAAGTAACCATGTTGTTTCCCAGTGCCTGTAGTGGGAAGGTTTGTATTTTTCTTCTCCTGAATGTGGTAGTATTAGAAAATGTGTTTTATTCCTTGGAAAAGTATTTCACTTTTATAACTGTTGTCTTTTTATATTAAAACACAGTACTGCTCTGCAGTTCTACAACCTTTGTCATATTTTGATAGTTTTTTCCTCAATCAATAGTTATACTACATGTACTGTATACGTAAAGACATCTTCCATCATTTTTTGCCCCTTTATAATGCAACAAACTTGAGTGAGACCACCTAGAAATGAACAACACTCCTGCAGATTATGCCATACAATGTATCCACTGCATCTGTTTCCATCCTCAGTAAATCAAAATCACTATGTTACAGAATAAAATATATTATTGCATTGGCTTGCAAAGTGAAATAATTAACCACATAGGTATAAAAAGACAAAACAAAAACAAACAAAACAAGTATGTTACATTGTGCAACCACTACCTCATGATATGTCACAGTAAAGTGATACAGTTTCTCTTTCAGCAAGGGGTTATAAATAAAAGAAGCAATGAGAGAAGAAGGATGATGTTAGTATTTCTTGCAATGCAGATAATCATTTCCCATAAGCTAGAGTGACCTGAACCTTCAAACTAAAAGCTGCTTGAAGATAAGCAATAGAATCATATAACTTACCAACACAATGACGTAGCTGAAAAACCTTGGCACAGTCCTTAGCACCAGCTTGTGGTAGTATTTGACAAGAAAAAAATACAGATGTCCCTTCATCTATGGTAGCCATGCAGTGGGAGACAAATTCCTCGGCCAAAGCATGTGAAAGTTTATACTTATAAACTGACATGGCTTTTTTTTTCTTTGATTCCAAGGAAGAGGATGACCAGTTTCAGTACAGAAACCACGTAAAAAAACAGCCCCTGTCCAGACCAAAAACCACCAGGAATGACGAAGTTGCCACACAATTTATTGTAATAAATCCAGTAAAAATGAGCAGCAGTCACTCTGTTGTAAAAATAAATAAAATAGAACAGCAATCTCTAGAAAATCAGGTAAGTGCTTTCGTCTGTTCACATGACAGACTTTTTCAGAACCAGTCACTATATTCTCAATTAATATTTAAATAGCATGTGATAAATGTGCCAATCCTGAATTAAAGCAACAGCTTAGTTGGAAAATAGCTGCATGTAAGAACAAATCGTTTTTTTTCTCTAAAAACTGCATTTTACCTAATTTTGGCCTAGCACTCAAGTGTGGGGTCATTTATTGCACTGTTGTGATTATTTTGCTGCTTGTGTATCTCTGCTACCTTTAAACTACAACAAAAAGAAAAAAAAAAAATCTTGCTTTTTTCCCACTTTCTGTAAGTTAAGAAAGTTCAGTTACAGATTTGCTGTTCTGAACTGTTTGGAAGTTTCTAGAAGGCCAGTGCTTGCTTGGGCTAAAGGGAAGTCTCTGTGTTCACCAGTGTGAGTGGTAAACACTGAACAGCCTGCCTGTCCCTGGAGGAGTGGTTACTACCTAGAAGCTGTAGTTTTATTGGCCATTTTGGGTCAATTCTAAACTCCTTGATCTCTCTCTCTTAAAACCAGGCTGCCTCGTGGTTTTGGCGTATTTTCAGGCTTGCGAGTTGTTGCTGAAGCACCTACCAAGAGGAGAAAATGCTGAGAGAAGAAAAGGAGCCACTTTTGTGATTTTAAGTATTTTCTTCTGATTTTTTGTTAAGTTTTACTGCTTTGCCGCCTACTTTTTGGCATTTTCCGGCTTGCTAAAGTTTATATCTGTAACAGTAACAGTACTTGGAACACATCTAGAGCCTGTTTACTGCATTTCCTGTGTTGCACTTAATTTAAAATCGTTTTTTTCTCTAAAAACTGCATTTTACCTGATTTTGGCCTAGCACTCAAGTGTGGGGTCATTTATTGCACTGTTGTGATTATTTTGCTGCTTGTGTATCTCTGCTACCTTTAAACTACAACAAAAAGAAAAAAAATCTTGCTTTTTTCCGACTTTCTGAAAGTTGAGAAAGTTCAGTTACAGATTTGCTGTTCTGAACTGTTTGGAAGTTTCTAGAAGGCCAGTGCTTGCTTGGGCTAAAGGGAAGTCTCTGTGTTCACCAGTGGGAGCGGTAAACACTGAACAGCCTGCATGTCCCTGGAGGAGTGGTTACTACCTAGAAGCTGTAGTTTTATTGGCCATTTTGGGTCAATTCTAAACTCCTTGATCTCTCTCTCTTAAAACCAGGCTGCCTCATGGTTTTGGTGTCTTTTCAGGCTTGCTAGTTGTTGCTGAAGCACCTACCAAGAGGAGAAAACGCAGAGAGAGAAGAAAAGGAGCCACTTTTGTGATTTTAAGTATTTTCTTCTGATTTTTTGTTAGGTTTTACTGCTTTGCCGCTTACTTTTTGGCATTTTCCGGCTTGCTAAAGTTTATATCTGTAACAGTAACAGTACTTGGAACACATCTAGAGCCTGTTTACTGCATTTCCTGTGTTGCACTTAATTTAAAATCGTTTTTTTCCCTAAAAACTGCATTTTACCTGATTTTGGCCTAGCACTCAAGTGTGGGGTCATTTATTGCACTGTTGTGATTATTTTGCTGCTTGTGTATCTCTGCTACCTTTAAACTACAACAAAAAGAAGAAAAAACAAAAAATTTTGCTTTTTTCCCACTTTCTGAAAGTTAAGAAAGTTCAGTTACAGATTTGCTGTTCTGAACTGTTTGGAAGTTTCTAGAAGGCCAATGCTTGCTTGGGCTAAAGGGAAGTCTCTGTCTTCACCAGTGTGAGTGGTAAACACTGAACAGCCTGCCTGTCCCTGGAGGAGTGGTTACTACCTAGAAGCTGTAGTTTTATTGGCCATTTTGGGTCAATTCTAAACTCCTTGATCTCTCTCTCTTAAAACCAGGCTGCCTCATGGTTTTGGCATCTTTTTAGGCTTGCTAGTTTTTTGCTGAAGCACCTACCAAGAGGAGAAAATGCTGAGAGAAGAAAAGGAGCCACTTTGGTCATTTTAAGTATTTTCTTCTGATTTTTTGTTAAGTTTTACTGCTTTGCCGCCTACTTTTTGGCATTTTCCAGCTTGCTAAAGTTTATATCTGTAACAGTAACAGTACTTGGAACACATCTAGAGCCTGTTTACTGCATTTCCTGTGTTGCACTTAATTTAAAATTGTTTTTTTCTCTAAAAACTGCATTTTACCAGATTTTGGCCTAGCACTCGTGTGGAGTCATTTATTGCACTGTTGTGATTATTTTGCTGCTTGTGTATCTCTGCTACCTTTAAACTACAAAAAAAAAAAAAAAAAAAAATCTTGCTTTTTCCCACTTTCTGAAAGTTAAGAAAGTTCAGTTACAGATTTGCTGTTCTGAACTGTTTGGAAGTTTCTAGAAGGCCAGTGCTTGCTTGGGCTAAAGGGAAGTCTCTGTGTTCACCAGTGGGAGTGGTAAACACTGAACAGCCTGCCTGTCACTGGAGGAGTGGTTACTACCTAGAAGCTGTAGTTTTATTGGTCATTTTGGGTCAATTCTAAACTCCTTGATCTCTCTCTCTTAAAACTCTACAACTCTCTTTTTGCATGGTTTTGCGCACTGAGCAGCATCGGGCAGCGCCACCTAAACAGGTTTAAACTATTCCAGGCTCCACAAAGTCTGCTCTTCACTTTTTCCTTTAGAACTGTTCAAACTCTCAAAGTAATCACTCTGTTCTCTTTCTAAAGCCCTGCAGTTGCTCAGTTCTTATAAGGAAACACTAACTAACTAAAGCACTACACCCTCCTTGACTTCTCATAAGTATTAGACTCCTGATTGGTCCTTCTTGATCAAGTGAAAAATCAGTTCCCTTCCCTAATCTGATCAGTAAAAAAAACAGTTCCCTATACTAATCTGGTATGTCCAAGGGTCAGTTTCAAGGTTACTCTCCAGTCCAGCTGGTGAATCTGGGAATTTTGAGGCAATGTTACAATTGCCTTATGTACACAGACAACCCTCTCCTCCTTCCAACAAACTCTAATACATGTGAGAGATGCAGTTACACAGCCAAACTGGAGGCAGAGCTCTCTCAACCCAAGACTGGCACAGTCAGTCAGGAGGAAAAGGTAACCACCCACACCACAAATCCAGTCTCACACAGACCTATTGCATCTGCATACCCAACACATAAACACACAAAAACATACTCGGAGGCTCTAAATAAAAATATGCCTAAACAGCAAAGACCTCCTAAGCAGATATCCAAGCAACAGCCACCCCTCAACAATACCCACAAATCACATATCTCACAAAATCAGTGTGCCTCACAGTCACAGCCCATAAGGCCAAACAGCACACCAAATACACTTGTTATAGGGGACTCTATTGTCCAGCACACTGACGTCCCACTCACCAGACTGAACAAGGAGAAGGTCCCTGTAAGCTGCCTGTCGGGTGCCAGGATCCGCCACATAATGCAAGCATTCAGGTTACTCCAAAGCAAGTACAAGTATGACTCCGTCATTGTCCATGCTGGTGTGAATGACCTGAGACGTACCTCACTGGACTACATGAAAAGAGACATAAAGGAGCTCTCTGACCATGTAGCCCAGGCTGGTATGTCCCTGACCTTGAGTAGCATCTTGCCCTCACCAAGAATGATGCCACAGTATAAAGACAAAATGATCAGTTTCAACAATTGGCTAAAGTATTGGTGTCATTCAAAGGGGATCCAGTGTCTGTCAGCCTGGGATGACATGCTCGACAAGCCACGTTGCTTCGCTAGGGACGGCTTGCACCTGTCACCCTTAGGCTTTCGTATACTGGCCAAGGCTCTTGCCACCCCATAGTGCCTTTTTTAGGCAAGGCTCAAAGGACAAACCCACCTCCATAGACAACCCAAAAGGTAATGCTACTCAATGCCAGAAGTCTAAACCTCAAGATGCACGCACTCGAGACTCTCCTCAGTATGGAGAAAATCGATGTCTGTGCAGTAACAGAAACCTGGTTCAAGGCTCCTGAGAGCACCCCAGCACTACCAGATTATAACTCATTCCATGCGTTTCGGCCCCAAAACATGGACCGAAACACAAAAGGAGGGGGAGTATCTATATTCATCAAAGATACCTACACCTCCAGGTTAGTGGCACTGCACGAAGCATCAGAAACCATCCATGTGCAACTAACAGCGGGCAAAACTGCCTTTCAGTTTGCAGCCTGCTACAGAACACCCTCCCTATTACAGGAACCCCACTTGGCATTCCTGAGAACACTGGAGAATATGAAGGTCTCTCCAAACACTATGTTATTGGGTGACTTCAACTACCCAAACATTGACTGGGAAAACTACTCAAGCCCAAACACCCTCGCCCGACGGTTCCTTGAATTTATAAACTCTAACGCAATGGAACAACTGGTCACCACTCCCACAAGAGGGAACAACATATTGGGCCTGGTCATCACCAACATGGGGACTCTATGTTCCACACCAGAGGTAAACCCCTCATTGGTAAGATCAGACCATAAACAAATTTCCCTAGACATCCATATCCTGTCCCCACCCCCAGCCAAGGAAATCACTGTGAAGAATTTCTCCAAAGCCAACTTTGCACTTCTCAAGACTGAGGTGGAATCATTCAAAGCCCCTGGGCCAGAGGATAATACAGCCCAATCCGCAGAATCCTTTACAAATGCATTCTATGAGCACCTGCAGGAATGCATGGATCGTGCTATCCCAAATAAAACCAAGACTCACTCCTCCAAAAACAGGAGACTGGTCTGGTGGACCCCGGCCATAAATAAGCTATACAACAGAAGGAGGAAGCTACTACATGACACAGCAAAATCCCAAAAAGGGAAGGCATCTCTGATCAGTATTAGCAAGAAACTTCGATCCCTCATAAAATCATCAAAGGCCAGTTTCGAAAGAAAAATTGCCCTAGACACAAAAGATAATCACAAGGCCTTCTTTAGTTATGTCAAAAACATGGGGGGAAACTCCCAGATATGCTCTGAATTGTTGCATAACGGTACAAAATATACCGAACCTACAGACATAGCCAGCATCCTGGCAGACAGATTCAGCGTAAACTTCTCCCCCCCTTCCCCCCCAAAGGAGCAAACGCCTATCCCAACTGAATGTAACCTCCCTGACATCACAGATGCACAGATGAAAGCTGCCCTCTCCAAAGCAAAAAACACAGCATCTATGGGACCGGACGGTGTCCCAGGCTGTGTCTTACATGAGCTCCAAGAAGAACTGAACCCTCACATTAAGTCACTGTTCAAACTTAGCCTTACTACAGGATATGTACCCAAAGAATGGCGTGCAGCTACAGTGGTCCCACTCCACAAAGGTGGTGCCACAACGGACCCCGGAAACTATCACCAATAAGCCTGACTAGTCTGGTCTGTAAAGCTATGGAGTGTATTATCATGAAACTCATAAACAAAGACATTGGGAGTCTCCAGACACTGGACCCTACCCAAATCAACTTTGTTAAGGGCAGATCTTGCCTCTTAAACCTAGTTGATTTATTTGAAACAGTTACCAAAGCCATAGATGAGGGCAAGGTAGTCCACACAGCCTACCTGGACCTCGCAAAAGCCTTCGACACAATACCCCACTAGGGCATCATAAATAAGCTTACCAGCTTAAATATCAACCCCTATATCACAAGATGGGTTGCAAACTGGCTCAGAGATAGAAACCACATGGTCAGAATTGCAGGTGCAATGTCCGAATCCAAACCAGTTACAAGTGGCGTTCCACAAGGCTCAGTTCTGGGACCTCTCTTGTTCGGTATATACTTCTCTGAGGTTCAGGCTAACATGGGGGGATTATGGCTGACAAAGTTCACAGATGACTGCAAACTGGGGGCCATAATCGAATCTCCAGCTGACACAAGCATCCTCCAAAAGGGTCTCTCAGAGACAGATGCTTGGTGCCAGAACCATGGCCTCAAGCTAAATGCTAAAAAGTGCATAGTCATCCCCTTTGGGAAAAACAAGGTGCCCACAAATTACCACATAGGTGGTAATCCATTAAGTACGGAAGAAGTAATTAGAGATTTTTGGACCAATGTAGATATTAATCTCTCCTTTGATAATCACGTTGCCAAAGTGGTTAGAAAGACCTTCTATATAGCCCACCTTATCACGAAAGGGTTCACATCTAGATCAAGACAGGTCATTGTGCCCCTCTACTCGTCATTCATCAGGCCCATAATTGAATACACTGCCCCTTTTGGGATGTACCTTACCCGACACCTGCAGCAACTGGAGAGACCCCAAAAGTACCTCACCAAGAGGATCATGGGCTACAAACAGATGTCCTATGCAGCTCGACTAAAGAAACTCCAGCTCTACTCTGCTGCGTACCGCCTACTCAGAGGCGATCTATGCCTGACGTACAAAGCCATGTCAAACCCAGAATTAATGGACATGCTCCACCTCAAAAAATCCAAGTCCCTTAGAGCTACACGTTCCAGGGACCTAAACCTCAGCACAAAAATAAATAGGACATGCTGGAGGGACAGATTCATTTCCCAGAGGCTCCCCTCACTCTGGAATAGAATCCCAATTCATGTTAGACATAGCCCCGCGCTGACCCTCTTCAAGCGAAATTTGGACGCGTGGATGGGAAATCGCAAATTCACCCCTGGGATCTCTCCTGTGTCCCTGCTAGACAGAGGCATAGTAAACTAATCTTAAAAGGGTACCTTCTGTGACCTACTTTACAGAGGCACAGTAGGTTAATCTAATAGGGATGCGGAAGCCAAATACACTCTGGCTAGGCTTATAAATGCCCTAGGGCAGATAGCCTAGTATCTACCTATGAACCTATGAAAACATTAACCATTTAAAACACAGTAAAATACATGAATGAAAAATAATGAGTACATATTGAAGTGCATATAAAGACTACTATAAATTCCTAGCCCTTGATTTTAAAACAGGTAAGAGAGACAAATGATCATTAATACTTGGGAGTTCAGTGGCATTTAGTAATAATTGCCAATTTAATTCCCTTGTCTCTTGTTCGTTCCCCCAGTCACCTCCCCTCACATTCTGTCTAATAATGTTCATGATACCAAACTTAAAACCCCAAAAATTGTTACAGGTCTGCACATGTTTGTACAGGGCATTGTTATTATTTTCAGTCTCAGTTGTGTAAAGATGCTCATATATTTTCCTCCTTATGGTTCTCTCAGTCTTTCCTATGTAAAACATATTACACCCTTGGCACACACCCGCATAAATTAACCCCTTCATGTGACAATTACCCCTTGCCAGCTCAATTCTTTGCAAAGGGTCCCCCAACCAAATCTTTTTACTACCTAAGATGTGGGGACACTGATTGCACCTCCCATATTTTGTAGTCCCTCTTAAAGGTCCTGTTTGTGTTCTGGGGTGCTCAAGTAAGAATTTTAAATTATGACCCACTTTTTTAGTGAACAAAGGTCGTTCAACCAAGGCATTGATTAGATGTTCATTCCCCTACAGGATGATCCAATTTTTAGAAAGAATGTCTGTACTTTTCTACCAAATGAACTGTACTGTATCACCATTGAATTAAAAAACCTACTGTTGTTACCTAACATTTGGGCATTTGTCTTCATTTGAGGTTGACCAAGTAATGGGGTATACTTTTTACCCCATCCTTCTAGAACATCTCCCCGTAAGTTGTATATTAGTTCCTCGAGGTATCCTGTATTTACAAACATGTGGGTAAGTTGTACCAATTCATCCTCAAAATTTGTTAAAGTGGAACACATTCTTGCACCCCTAATCATTTGCCCCCAGACTAAATTATTTTTGATGTAAAAGGGGTGTTCACTTTCAAAGCTCAAAAAAACTATTTGAGTAAGTAGGTTTCCAGTATAATCTTGAAGTGAAACTATTTAATCCTAAATCCTTAGTTAACCTAACGTCCAAATAGTCGATAGTGTTAAGATGGTATGTGTAAATTTAAAGTAATCACAAACATTATTAATATAATCAATAAATTCATTGACCACGTTCGTGTCCCCCTTCCATAATATAAAAATGTCGTCGATGTAGCGTAAGTAGAGAAGCCAGTGTTCTTTAAATCATGTTCCGAAAATGAATCTCTTTTCCCACATTGTCATCACTAGGTTGGCATATAATGGGGCGCAACTTGACCCCATTGCTACCCCTAACTGTTTATAAAATTCTTCTTCAAAAGTGAAGTAATTGTTAGTTAAAAGCAACTCCATTATGTCCATAACAAAATTAATCATGTGGGCTTCTAAATTACTATATTCTAATAAAGCTTCTTGGAATAAATCCAAAACCCTATGGATTCTGCAAAGAATTCTTGTTTCACTCTCATCAAAAAATCCCATGAGTCAAACAAAATGTAACTTATTCGTTTTAATGTGTCTTTCAAAAGTCGGTCTAAAAATACACCCAATGAATATGTGGAGCTGTTATGTGCGGCCACTATGAGCCTGTATTTAGGGGTGCTGCATGTCTTTGTGCCCTTTGGGGATTCCAAACACAGTTGGAATATAAGGAAATTTGTTCTGTAGAAAGTTGAAAAGCCCCTCATTGATGGTCCCCTGCAGTAAACTATCTTCTAAGAACAACTGCAACCTTCTGTGGGAGTTGTTCACCTCATTAATAGTTGCTACTGTGTATTTGTCTGTATCTTGTAGCAAATGGACACCCATGGTAGTAATGGGTTCAAGTTGCGCCAACCTAGTGATGACAATGTGGGAAAAGAGATTCATTTTCGGAACACGAATTGAGAAACACTGGCTTCTCTACTTACGCTACCTCGACAATGTTTTTATATTATGAAAGGGGGACACGAACGTGGTCAATGAATTTATTGATTAACTTTAATAATGTTTGTGATTACTTTAAATTTACACATAATTACCATCTTAACACTATTGACTATTTGGACATTAGGCTAACTAAGGATTCAGGATTAAATAGTTTCACTTCAAGAGTATACCGGAAACCTACTTATTCAAATAGTTTTTTTGAGTTTTGAAAGTGAACACCCCTTTTATATCAAAAGGAATTTAGTCCGGGGGCAAATGATTAGGGGTGCAAGAATGTGTTCCACCTTAACGAATTTTGAGGATGAATTGGTACAACTTACCCACATGTTTGTAAATAGAGGATACCCCGAGGAAATAATATACAATTTATGGGGAGAAGTTCTAGAAGGATTGGGTAAGAAGTATACCCCATTACTTAGTCAACCTCAAATGGAGATGAATGTCCAAATGTTAGGTAACAACAATAGGTTTTTTAATTCAATAGGGATACAGTACGGTTCATTTGGTAGAAAAGTACAGACATTCTTTCTAAAAATTGGGTCATCGTGCAGGGGAATGAACACCTAATCAGCGCCTTGGGTGAACAACCTTTGTTCACTAAAAACGTGGGTCATAATTTAAAATTCTTACTTGAGCACCCCAGAACCAAACAGAACCTTTAAGAGGGAGTAAAAAATGTGGGAGATGCAATCAGTGTCCCCACATCTTAGATAGTAAAGAGATTTGATTGGGGGACCCTTTGCAAAGATTTGAGCTGGCAAGGGGTAATTGTCACATGAAGGGGTTAGTTTACATGGGTGTGTGCCAAGGGTGTAATATGTTTTACATAGGGAAGACTGAGAGAACCGTGAGGAGGAGAATATACGAGCATCTTTACGCAATTGAGACTGAAAATAATAACGCCCTGTACAAACATGTGCAGACCTATAACAATTTTTTGGGTTTTAAGTTTGGTATCATGGACACTGTTAGAATGTGAGGGGAGTTGACTGGGGGAATGAACTAGAGACAAGGGAATTAAATTGGCAATTATTACTAAATGCCACTGAACCCACAGGTATTAATGATCATTTGTCTCTCTTACCTGTTTTAAAATCAAGGGCTAGGAATTTATAGTAGTCTTTATATGCACTTCAATATGTACTCATTATTTTTCATTCATGTATTTTACTGTGTTTTAAATGGTTAATTTTTTTATCCAATTGTTCTTACATGCAGGTATTTTCCAACTAAGCTGTTGCTTTAATTCAGGATTGACACATTTATCACATGCTATTTAAATATTAATTGAGATTATAGTGACTGGTCCTGAAAAAGTCTGTCATGTGAACAGACGAAAGCACTTACCTGATTTTCTAGAGATTGTTGTTCTATTTTATTTGTTTTTACAACAGAGTGACTGCTGCTCGTTTTTACTGGATTTATTACAATACATTGTGTGGCAACTTCGTCATTCCTGGTGGTTTTTGGTCTGGACAGGGGCTGGTTTTTATGTGGTGTTGTTGTGTTGTTCCACACCCCAGGTTTGTTTTTTGTGAGTTTCAGTACAGAAGTACAGACTGGCTCCTGATAACAAAACCATATTCAAACCATACTGTCGGGAGAAAAGAAACATCAAGATTGAGTTAAACTGCAAGTGAAGATTGACTTTTCCTTCAAGCTTAATATTACAGTTTTCTACTGTTCCTGATACAGTTTAGATTAACTGAGAATATCTTTTTTTTCTTATACAGTTTTCTTCTTTGTGCCATCTTTTCCTTGCTCTGCCTCCATTTCTCAACATGTTCACCTTCATCTTCATTGTCTTCTTCCATCCGTAATGTCTTCACTTATTGCTACAATGTATCATATCTGTTTTCACTGCCTTTTTTCTTCTTTAGTTTCTTTTCATTCTGCATTTGTTCCATTCTTTTTTACCTTTGCTAACATATACTTCTAATGCCTGCCCAAAGCATATATACTTTGGCTTAGATAGTTAGGTAGAATGCCCCTTATCTCCATTCACTGTATACCTACTTTTTCAGAATTTTTGTTAGACTTCCTCCATCTGTTACAAATGTCACAATCATACAGCATCATTAGGATTTATAGTCATCTTTTGTGTTAGAGATGTCTTTCTTCACAGGTACTTCTGGGTCATCATGATTGGTGTCCTGATTCTTGATACATTCCACAATATTCATTCATAATTACTTACTCTGGATTGCTTATGATTCAACTGCATTGTCCAATTCTGCTAACAATTATTTGAACAAACCATTTTGCTCTGTTATGTTAACTGTAGTCTGTCTATTCTCTAGTTCACTGTGTATTACCAATGTTTCTTCCATAGTTGATTTCACCTGCCTTTCCATGGTGCCATTCTACTTTTCTGTCTCATGTAGTCAGCCAGTAATTCTGCAAAGTGGAAAAGAGTAAGAAACTGTTACAGAAGTTACAGAATAATGTGTGTGTGTGTGTGTGTGGGGGGGGGGGGGGGGGGGGCAAGGAACAAGAAAATAAAACATATCATTTACAAAATTCAAAATATCAATACACATTCCACACCTGCTTTGCAAAACACCCAAATACAAGCCTTATGCATTTCTTTTCCAAAATATTACTAGAACTGTATCCTTAACATCATTTTTTTACCCAGAGCTGGGAAATTCAATGTTTTTCTTCGTTAGACTTTTGTTGCAAAGTGCTTCATATTTTATTGCATTTACAGTATAAGAAAACATACTCAAAAGTTTCCTTCCATCAAAAAAACATTATTTTTTAATAAGGAATATTTATTTAACATATTTAAATCAATACACAGAAAGGAAGAAATTCAACACTAATAGGAATACATTGAATAATTAATATAATTGTATACAATTAACACATTGGTATTTCAACAGCAACATTTCAGTGTTATCTCAACCTCTACAAATCTTAGAATGATTTATAGATATTATTCTGATCACTTCTTTTTCAGTTTTTCATAGTATTGCTGTTTAATTTAAAAATACTTTGACTGTAAGAACTGAGTTCGATTTCCAATTTTTTGTAATAACTTTTCTAGCAACTGCCAAGAGAGCCCAAAACACTTTTTCATCAAAAACATTCCTGCCTGACATTTTTTTTCCTCCCCCAAGCCTTCCAGACAACTAGCACCTCCCAAAGAAAAGATCTGAGGAGCCTTCACCCAGGCAGCCATGAAAGGAATCCTTTTCTGTTCCCCTGCCAACCATTAGTGAGATAACATTCACCTTAATTGCCTGAGGGTCTGGCTTCAACACATAAACCTAGGCTGTTTTCATTTAAAGGCAATTTCTAACTTGTCCACAGGCCAGGTAAATACCCAGTGGCCTTGGTATACTGTGGTAGGGATTTGTTTTACTTTGTGTAGCCAAAACCATTTCCTTGCAGACTTGGCATACATGCTGCCCAATCAGGAACACAGAATTTTGGCCCTGTGATGCACATATAGTTCCACACATGCACTAACTTCTACCTACTGTGCAGTCATACTTTTTGGTATTTATTGGGCACATTAAGAGATTGTTCACACTGCTGCAGCAATCTCCAACCTTTGATAGAGATGACTACAATAGTGGGCTAATCTGTTGCCTTCCCCATAAAATGGATGAGCTGCAAGTAATTTTTTTCCTGGCATCTCTTACCAGATTCTTAAGCACCCAGGATGCCCTCTAAAACCCATTTGTTTGAAATGTAGACAGACTTCTGCCTCATATTTGTGTAACATCCCTTTACTGAAAGTCTTTTATGCATTAAGATCCATATGACAATTTATAAAACTGCATATTACTTTATCACAGATATCATTTTCAAAATACATTACTTCCTTATGGGCGTTCTTTCGTTGAAGGTTGTGCATTAGGCCCAGCAAGCCAGCACGTAAAAATCTACTGCCAATCATTAGCGGACCGGAGTTCTGCTGTGGCGACCCCTAACCAGGAAAAGCCGAAAGACAGTTTATGTTTGTGTAGCATTTCATACCTGTTCACTTAATATTCTGCATTTAAAACTTTGCAATACCATAAACTTCATTTTTTTCCAAACATCTTCCTTTATTCTTCTTCAAGAATATGACTTCTTCCATTCATTTGCAGCTTCACTATAATTTTACTTGACACATCTATTCCAAGCTTGACAGTTATTACTACATTTCACTAGCATAACTATTTTTAACATAAAACAGTAAGCTCAAATCATTTTTACAAAAATTCCAGTGAATAATAATAGTAGAGCAATACTGGATGTGCCATATGCAAACTCCTTTATCTTCCAGCGTGTAAATTTAGAACACACTTTTTAAACAATTGCCTCAAAATATGTAATGATGTTATCTTTATATTCTACTCTTCCCATACTCATGTTCTGCTATTCTGTTCATTTATTATAAATCTGCTCATGTTTGGCATTTAAACCTCTGTATCACTACCAATTTGCTATAAATATTGACATGTAAGGGTGATGCTTTAATACATAATCTACTTCCTAGTCCTGTTCTTTTGTTCTTTTCTTTTTCTTATTCTTTTACTGACTCTCTTACCAATGGTCTTCCTGTTATGTGACATACTGCTATCTACTAAACTATTACCGTCTACCTCCAATGCATCTTATGTATGATTTAAATTCACTTCAGAAACATATTCAGCATTAGTTATGGGAGTTTATTTTCTGTCACACATCCAGCACTATCTCCTAACTCTCCTTTTTAATCTCTCATGTACAATACTTTGTTATACTAGTTTACTCCATATTACTTTTAGGATGCAAAACCAAATCTAGTACACTGTTTCAAGACAGTTCTCCCATGTATGTCTTGCCTGGAATTAAAGTGGGATACACCAAAAACAAAGCTTCAGCTACAAAAGTATGAATGATAGTGACCAGATATTCTGTGTTAAAAAGTGATATTTACTGCCTATGCTCTAAGTATACAAGAAAAAATGAAAAGCTCTTCTGTATTAAGGATTCTTTGATCTTTTATTTTACAGTATGATGATCACATTCATCATAAAAATAGACTTCTTCAGATCATATCCTTGAGTCAGGACATTTAAATGCTGCAACAAGAGGGAGTGGGGAAGTGGTCAGTGTGATTGGACAAGACACTTGGGAGTACATCTGAGTGGGGAGTTGTGGTTGGTAGAGATGGAACTTCCTTATTTGTATGGCAGTATCTGAGTGGGGGTTGTGGTTGGCTGTGTTGGAATCACCTTATTTGCAAGGCAGTATCTGAGTGGGAGGCTGTGGTTGGTGGTGTTGGAATCACCTTATTTGCAAGGAAGTATCTGAGTGGGGGGGGTTGTGGTTGGTGGGGATGGAATCCCATATTTGCATGGAAAGATCAGAGCCAACACCTGTACCTTGTTCCCCTTGTTTTACATGCCATCACTTTTGTCACATATCAATTACTATCATAGTTTAAAATCCCAATAATATTTGAACAGGCTTTGTACATTTTGGAAATTGTTGGCAAGCTCAGAATATTGCAAAAGGATTGCTTATGGTTTGACCAACCGAAACCAGAGTAGGCTGAGGATTATATATCATTTTTAGAAAATTTGCTGCCTTTTCTAGTGTGGGCATTAAGTTTGAAGGTAAACCTTTGTTTTTTTGCCAGTACCTGAAATCCCCCCCCCCATTATTGCCATCTCTTTAGACAGTAGTTAACGCTTAATATTTAAATTGCACTTGGACCACCTTTACAGGGCTATGAATCTTGTACTTTGCAGTTAGTTAACTTTTGATATTTGGACTGAACTTGGAAAAACAAATTTCTTAGAAGCCCACTTTTACAGGGACGCAGATCTTGCACTTTGTTTTCTTCTAAAGCTGTACCATATACTGTGGTTTGCTGGGATGTTGTCCATTCACAACCATTTCAGGGTTTGTGGGCATTGCCAGATCTTTCAGTACATGAAACTAAGGTGCTGTGGAAGTAGAAGAAACTGTTAAGGTACAATCAAGGATCTTGCCCCTAGGCTAGAAAAACAGATAATAAGGAGCCCATTTTTATGGGCTGTGGTATGAAATACTACTCCTTGGGTCTTCAAATCCTGATGGGGGAGAGCCCTTTAGGATTGTGCCAGTTTATACAGACCCCCATTTTATTTATTTATTGGCATTTGATTATCAGGAAAGTCTGACTGAGTAGAAGCCCATTTAGAGCAAAGGCTCTGGAAGAAAGCTCCAAATAATAACAAAACATTTTAAGAACAATAATTTTACAGTCTTCAAAAATAAAACCAAAACATCTGCAGTTTAAATAATTATAACAAATTAGATATAATATAAAACATTGTTTAAGAATTGATGCAAGTTATATAAGAATCTTTTAATATTTAGAGATATTTTAGACAGTTTATAAAGAAATTAAAGGTAAATTGGTCTAAATACAAACAGGAATTGAAATATGAAATGAGGAAAAAGAGGCTTATGGTATATGTAGAGAGAAAGTCAGGGAAGAGAATTTGATAGAAGTAAAGAAGTATGTGAAGAAGGGAGAGTAAGGAGGTATAAGGAATGAAAAGGTACTTGATCACATTTAGGGATATAGTTTATCCTGGTTTTGAACAAGAACAGAGCCAGATTTTAGCTAGGAAGTCTTTCAGAGTGGTTTTGAAAGATGGGAAAGAGGGTATTGACCTGATGGATACAAATTAGGAGTTCCAGGTCTTAGTAACCTTGTATGAGTACAGAAAATGCCCAACAGATCTGATAGGTTTGTAGACAGACAGAAGTTTTTGGTCATTGGATCGCAATGACTGACTGGGAACATAGCTGTGTGGAATGTTTTTTAGTGCTTTATAGGTAGATGGATGACGGATAATTTTAGAGATGTCAAGAAGCTGCATATATGTCAGTCGATGAGGCAGTTCTAACCGATTTAGGCTTTTTAGTGCTATACAGTAGTAGGTTCTGAAAGGGGTATGTGTTGCAAATTTAGCAACTTTGTTATAACATTGTTTAAGTTTTAATTTTTGTGAAGCCTGGAGGTTAGTAAGGATGGAAACACCATGAAGTATGGGGAGGAGATAAGTAGTGGCAAGTGTAGTTGTAGTTGAGTCTGTGAGAAAGTTTTTGGCTCTGTAAAGCAGCCATAATTTTTGATGAGGTTTTTCTTATGCAATGTTGTATATGCAGGCTGCAAGTAAGATTATCATCTTCTATCATTCCTAATAATTTGCTATGAGAAGTGACTTCAGTGGTTGTATTATCAAGAGAGAGAGGACTTTAAATTTTATTTTTTCATGGGACGGGTTTGGGGAGAAAAGTAGCAGTTTGGTAATTTTTTGGATGAGCATGAGTTGTGTTTTAATATTATTTGTTCAGAGAATGGGGCAGCCAATAACTGTAGGGCTTTTACCTTTTGGCTACTCATAAGCACCCATGAACACTTTCAAAAAGATAGCTATGAGTTTTGGAAAAGATAGTTCTTGAGATTTAAAGAGGAGGAGGAGGCATTTACTAGGGGAATGAGGGTTTTGTCAGGTGAGTTGAAACTTACCACAAAGCTTTTGCATACCCTATTTGATAACAGCTATTTCAAGTTTAACAACCAGCTATACAACCAGAACATGGGTATTGCCGCAGGAGCTACCATGGCTCCCTGCTTAGGTAATGTAGCCCTAGCAAAATGGGAAGAGGAGACCATCTACAATTCCAGGTTCCAAAGCCACGTTTCCTATTATCTTCACTTTATCAATGATATATTCATTATTTGCAAAATGAATGAGAAGACACTTCAGGAATTCCTCAGTTACATAGGCAGCTCCATGAATTTCCTGAAGTTCATGACCAGCTACAGCAAAGAGAAGGTCAGTTTCCTAGACTTGGCCATCAGAAAATTGAGGCAAATGGGCCACCTCACCAACAACTTAAACAGAAAACCCATCAGAGTTAATATGCATCTGTATGCCACCAGCATGCACCCACTAATTACTAAATGTAATAGTATCAAATCTCAGTGAATGTGGATGGCAAGGGTATCTAAAGAAATGAATGACTTCATTGTGAACATTAATGACCTCAAAAGGGACTTCCTCTTAGCCATTCGTATGACATAGAGGGATAAAGCCCTAATTATTACCCAACTGATACAGGTTTGATTAGCGGCTTGGATGACAGGTGTAGTGACAGGGAAAGGATAGGAGTATACATCCTGGGTGGGAAGATGCTTGTTGATATGCTCCCTTACAGGAGGCATAGTCCAAAGAGGGGAATTTCTCACAGATGCAGCCAACTGTTAGGGCCAGGGAAAGTGAGTGGGTAGTACAACAAAACCACCTGGACAGAAGTACAAAGGAGCTGAGCCCCCAATGACAACATTATATGGATGGGAGACTGCAAATTCGCCTCTGGGTGGCACCCTTGTCACTCATGGACAGCGGTAGCCGGTGTTGATCACAGACCAGCTCTGTTCATAAACTCATTCTTCACTACCCAGAAAAGAACAAATGGGGATATTTGGGATTAACATGGCTAGGCCTGTAGTGGCTCTAAGGCTACTAGCCTAGTAACCTCCTATGAACCTATGAATGGCCCCCAGCAATACTAGAGTAAGTTTGTGAGGGTAAGAGAATGGCACACAGACCCAGCATGGGTATGGGGCACTGGGCCTGGGCCTGTAAACATGAGGACCAAAATATTAAAAAAAAGAAAAAAAAAAGAGCTTCCTCCTGAGAGGCTACAAAGCAAACATGCTCCCCAGAATACTAGACCCAATCACCACCTTAAAACAAACAGACAGCCAGACCATCCTGGAACTCCCCAACAGACTGCACTATGAATTCAGAAGTCTCCACACAGACCCCAAGAATGAACTCCAAAGTCACAGCACGGTCATTACTTCACCCCGGCTCACCTGGAGATTAGGAAAATTATGCAGGATAACTGGACTATTATTGAAAGCAGCAAACAAATTAACCAAACTTTAAAACCTGCCACAGCTTTGTTTTTTAAAAAAGGGAAACGTGTCAGGGACTACCTTGAAACAAACAAAGACGCAAACAAGACAAACCAGAGAGGTGCCTGCAATGTAGAACCCAGGAGTGCAACATTTGCAAAGGGACAGACCATTTCTGCTGTTCCAATTTATGTAAAAAATCCATGTCAAGAAAAGGTCCGACTGTAACACTGGAATGGTCATATATTGTGCTAAAAGTTTCAAATGTCCTTAATTCTATATCAGAAAGACAGTAGAAAAGCTTAAGATCTGCAATTTCCAGCATCTATTAGACATTAGGTACAATGTTACTAGAAGTATCCTGGCCAAGCACAACCTAGAAAGACCAGGGCACAAATATTTTCTATTTTAACATATTGGATCACATTAATAAGAGAGTTTGATGGAAATAAAAACGCACTTTTGGAAAAATGAGAGTTTGAAGGCAGATCCACTTAAATGTCTGGGTTAAACCAGGGCTCAATACCAGATGTTCATTTCAAATCATAAACGACCAACTGAAGCCAAGAAACCAAAAAAATGTGGTCCACAGCAGAAAGAAGGTAAATAAAAGTCCAGTAGGTAAAATTCAATGAACAAATTTATTGGATGAAAACCACACAGTAATAAATCCCTCAAGCGCTTTCGCTCAGTGCAATACTGAGCTTTATCAAGATGAACACCATATAACAACTGCTCCTATTTAAATACTTAAAAGTAATCATGTGATCAATTAAATTAGAAAACTAATTGATAAAATATCACCTGCAAGTACTTGGTATTAAAAGGGCTACATATAAAACCAGTTGAATAGCCTTGTCATAATATTTCTCCCATATATAAAGGCTTGAAACATAAACTTATTGCCAAACATTGTTCAACAAAAACAAAACATTAAATGGATCATATTGCAATCAAGATAATAAATACATAATGAGTACTAAATAAATATAAAGAAAAAATAAATGAATAAATAAAAAATACTGAATAAATATAAAAAATCAAAATAATAATAAAAAATGTGTGAATCAATTCTTTGGGAGTGTATTAAGTGTGTGAATATATCAATTTTATGTTGTATTATTATAATTTGGCTCTTCTTAATTTCAAAACACTGCTCAAATTCATGTTGTCATTAAGCCCTGGCCATTCTGCAGTGTCCAACCTTAGTTGCCATATAAGCTCTTTATATTCCAGTTTACTCTCCCAATCACCCCCTCTACCATCCGGTGTTAGCTGCTCTAAAACAATAAATCTAAGCTCCATGTTGGGACAGGACAATGAATGCTTATAAAAAGCATTAGATTCCTTCTTCTTTGTGATGTCATATAAATGTTCATAAATTCTTCTCTTTAATGTCCTTTCTGTTTTCCCTACATAGAAGCTTTGGCATTTTAAACAGAAACCTAAATAAACAACATATTTCGTATTACAATTAAAATACCCACTTGCCCGACATACAAATTTCCTTGATGGAATATGTAAAGTGTCACCATTGAGAATGTTTGGGCACTGTTTACACATTCAACACTTAAATGTTCCTTTCTTGCGTCTAATGTTAACAGTTTCTGTTGTATGCTTTCTTTCAAACAACTCTTTCAAATTAGTGTCCCTTCGCCTAACAAATCTGTCACGGCTTCTAACAACCTTGGTTCAAACGAGGCTAATTTAATTAAATTTCTTACTAAGGAGGGCTGTAGGGTGATGAAGCCAGATAAAGGGGGTGGTTTGGTCTTGATGTATAACACAGATTATGACACACACATTGATTGCATGCTACAGGATTCCGAACAATATGATATAGTATCTAGACATTAGTTACATATAGCATACTCAAAAATAAACTACATGTTTATGGATCATTTGCTGCAAGGTACATTCAACGAAAAGTTATACAACTATTTATTTGTAGCCAAACCAAGAACCCCAGTGATTTTTGGTATTCCGAAAACCCACAAAGGGTTGGACCCATTACAATTTAGACCAATAGTTTCTGGTAAAGGAGGTATCCTAGAACCTTTAGGTAAATTTATAGATCATGTGCTCAAGAGATTTGTTACATCTTTGAAATACATTTGCAAAGACTCCTGGGACTTCCTTAAAGGCATAGGATTTCAATTGTATCACCCTGACCTTTTGATGGCAACTATTGACATTGTACAATTATTTCCGAGCATACCCCATTCAACGGGTTTGAGTTGGTTTAATGAGGTGTTGGCAAACAAGGCTAATCTTGGTGCAAATGTTTCCAACTTACTGGTAGAACTTATGGAAATTGTGTTAAGTAACAACTTCCTTTGTTTCAATGGTGAAATTTACAAACAAAAGATGGGTGTGGCGATGGTTGCTCCGTGTGCTTCTACCTACGTGAATATTGTACTGCACAAATGGGAGCAGACTTTTATATTTGCGACGGCATGGGCAAAGCATATCAAACATTATGTTAGGTACCTGGACGACATATGTCTTTTATGGTGCGGAACAACAGAAGAGTTTTTGAATTTCATTGATTACATCAACTCTACCACTTCATTTTTGGTTTTCACACATTCTGTTAGTGACCAAAGTTTAAACTACTTGGACATCACCCTGTTTAAAGACACCATCAACAACAGGTTTGGCTCAAAGGTATTTAGGAAACCAACATATTCCAACTCATATCTGCACTTTGAGAGCAACCACCCTTTTTATCAAAAGAAAGGGATTGTTAAAGGGCAGCTCATATGTGCATCCAGAATGACCAGTATTACAGAAAATTTTTTAGAAGAGGTGAACTTCTTGAAAGAGAGGTTTTACGAAAGAGGTTATCCTGTCACATTTGTCAACACTCTGGCCTTAGAAGTATGTACACATAGGGAAGATAGATATCCACCTTTATTAGGGTCTATCACCACGCTAGTGGATGAGCTGAATACCAACCCCCAAAAGTTTGAGCAGAATGTATACACACACACTTTTTCCAGTAATTCTAGGTTAATAGAGGAAGCAGTACTAAGGTTTTGGCCCATACTTTCATTACATGAAGGATTAACAGAGATGGTTTCAAAGCAACCCAAATTTGTTAGGCGAAGGGACACTAATTTGAAAGAGTTGTTTGAAAGAAAGCATACAACAGAAACTGTTAACATTAGACGCAAGAAAGGAACATTTAAGTGTGGAACGTGTAAACAGTGCCCAAACATTCTCAATGGTGACACTTTACATATTCCATCAAGGAAATTTGTATGTCGGGCAAGTGGGTATTTTAATTGTAACACGAAATATGTTGTTTATTTAGGTTTCTGTTTAAAATGCCAAAGCTTCTATGTAGGGAAAACAGAAAGGACATTAAAGAGAAGAATTTATGAACATTTATATGACATCACAAAGAAGAAGGAATCTAATGCTTTTTATAAGCATTCATTGTCCTGTCCCAACATGGAGCTTAGATTTATTGTTTTAGAGCAGCTAACACCGGATGGTAGAGGGGGTGATTGGGAGAGTAAACTGGAATATAAAGAGCTTATATGGCAACTAAGGTTGGACGCTGCAAAATGGCCAGGGCTTAATGACAACATGAATTTGAGCAGTGTTTTGAAATTAAGAAGAGCCAAATTATAATAATACAACATAAAATTGATATATTCACACACTTAATACACTCCCAAAGAATTGATTCACACATTTTTTATTATTATTTTGATTTTTTATATTTATTCAGTATTTTTTATTTATTCATTTATTTTTCCTTTATATTTATTTAGTACTCATTATGTATTTATTATCTTGATCGCAATATGATCCATTTAATGTTTTGTTTTTGTTGAACAATGTTTGGCAAGAAGTTTATGTTTCGAGCCTTTATATATAGGAGAAATATTATGACAAGGCTATTCAACTGGTTTTATATGTAGCCCTTTTAATACCAAGTACTTGCAGGTGATATTTTATCAAATAGTTTTTTAATTTAATTGATCACATGATTACTTTTAAGTATTTAAATAGGAGCAGTTGTTATATGGTGTTCATCTTGATAAAGCTCAGTATTGCACTGAGCGAAAGCGCTTGAGGGATTTATTACTGTGTGGTTTTCATCCAATAAATTTGTTCGTTGAATTTTACCTACTGAACTTTTATTTACCTTCTTTCTGCTGTGGACCACATTTTTTTCATTTAAAATCATCTTACAACTGAGAAATATGACACTCAGCCTATTTTATTAAGGTAGCCACAAAACTACCATCAAGATATGAGCAAACTGAGCAGCAGGCATATCGCTCTCACTGTACCACAAATTTCAACTGGACCATCTTACTCCTCAACAGCAGGCAATCACAGGATCAGCCTCCATTGGTACTTACCCTTATGCCCCCACTGATGGCTTTTAACTAGAGTGGCAGTAGTATCATCTTCATTCTCCACACTAAGCCATACAGGAAGGAAAATGTGACTGAAGACTCAAGAACAATATGAGCTGCAATCCACCCTGGAAGACTGACCCAAGATTAAGACAAACAGCCACAATGGAACAGCCATGGACCATATCTACTAACCTACCCTCTGATCTAGGACAGACTTCCATCTAGTAAGCAATGGTCCTATCTGAGCTGACAACTTGCACCTCTTGCAAGATCCATTTAAACCTGGCTATTTGTACCAACAGCACCGTTGCAAACCACTTGGACACCTGTCTTTACTACTTTTGACTTTTCTTTTTACATTTGTTGCTCTTATTAATGCCTTTAGTTATTCAGTGTTTTTTTCACTTCCTGATGACTTAAATGATAAAGCGATTCCTTTGCTTGTTTTATAAAATATTTTTTAAAATACAAATACCCTCAACCACAATGATCACTCGAAAACATGGTCTAAACTAAAAAGATCTGAGGAAGCTGACACATGGTGAATGAAAGCCTTTTTAAACTGAGGTTGTTAACCATGGTGACTGGGCTACAGACAGAGGTCACAGTAATATCATCATGTAAAGTTGGCTGTCTACTTCCAACTGTTTTTCAAGGCTTTATTCATTTATTGTCATTTGAGTTGTTTGCCTTTTCATGTATGTTTCACCAACGGGGTCTTTAAATCTCAACAACTACCTTTTTTGAAACTCAGGAACTATCATTTTAAAAGTGTTCAAGGGTTCTTATGAGTACTCAAAAGGCAAAAGCCCCAAGAATATTGGATGTCCTATTTTCTGAGCAAAAAGTATTAAAGCAAAAGCCCATACAAATTAGCACAATTTGAAAGGTCTATCTCTCTCTACTAGGACTCAGGACCTGAGGCATGCTGTTCTATACTAAAGCACCATAAAAATGGGCTCCATTTTATCTGCTTTTCTAGTCTAGGACATGATTCCTGATTGTAACTACATGGTTTCCTCCATTTCACAGCACCTTAGATTCAAGTACTGACAAATATGGCAATGCCCATGAACCCTGAGACTACTGCCACCAGGCAACATCCTGGTGAACCACAATGCATGATACAGCCTTAGAAGAAAGCAAAGTGCAAAATCTTCATTCTCATAAAAGTAGCCTTCTAAGAAATTACTTTTACCAAGTTTAGTCCATATATCAAGGGTTAACTACTATCTAATGGGAGGATGACAATGATGAAGGAAAAATATGTCAGGATCTGGCCAAATACCAAAAGCTTATCTTCAGACTTATTTGATGCCTATGCAGGAAAAGACCTGGCAGGATTTCTATAAATTATTTATAACCCTCAGCATACTCTAGCTCTGGTTGCCCAAACCAAGAGCAATTTATTTAATATATTCTGAGTTTGCAAACAATTTCCAAAATGTTCAATGTCTCTTCAAATATTGCTGTTGTTTTAAACTATGTTGGTAATTGGTTTGTGAGAAATGTGATGGAATGTAAAACAAAGGGAACATGGGGCAGCAGTTGGCTCTGATCCATCTGTGTAAATAAGGTGATTCCATCCCCACCAACCACAACCCCTGACTTAGATACTTCCATGCAAATAAGGTGATTCCATTCCCACTAATCACCAGCCACAATCCCTCAGTCAGATACTTCCATGAAAATCAGATGATTCCATCCCCACCATCCACCAACCACAGCCCCCACTAAGATACAACTGCCAAGCAAGTCTATTTTATGATAAAGTGCTCTTCATACTGAGAAATAAACTATCACGGAATATTTAACACAACCGATCTTTTCTTTTGCCTTGTATACTTAGAGAATTGACAACATACAGCACTTTTTAACATAGAATGTCTGGTCACTTTTGTTTATCTCTTTGCAGTTGAAGCTTTAATTTTGGTGTATCACTCTTTAATTACTTGTTATTCCTGGGGGGTAACCACTGATATCCCTCCTGGCGTGGATAGCCTGAACCAAGGATTTCTCCACCAAAGTGACCACCATAGTTCAACGTATGTCTTGCCTGTCTTTAATTTTGATAAAATCTTTAATTGCAATGTGTGCTATCATACTCCACTTTGTTCACTATTCTACATAACTCAGTAAGTATCTTTTATTAGAAATATAAAGCTGATCATCCAAGTTCTTTAATCATTTTTCTTCTGTGTACATATATATATATATATATATATATATATATATATATATATATATATATATATATATATATACACACACACACACACACACACACACACACATATATTTCCCCTTCAGTCCATAGACAAGGACAGTGCTTTATTTTTCTACAAAGATAAAATCACTACTCAATACTTTGTGCAGTTCTGCTACAAATGTTATTTCTTCAAAAAATAAAATTCATCTTGTGTATCTAGTTCATTCTTTTTTTAAGATCAGATGTAAGTCATACAAACAAAATTGATTCCAGGGCACATTGGTGATCAGTCTTTTTGCAGACCTTGACTAATGCATCATCTGTCACCAAACATAAATTATACATTGTTGCAAAATGAACAAGTGCACATCCTTGCTATATTACTCTGTCTAATGGGGAAATAATTGTCTTCCCAAAACTAGTTACATTCTATAGAAGTGAAACTTGTTACAGTACTTTAAAGCAAAACAAAAAGCTATTTCTGCAACAGTATGTCTCTTCAGCTTGGTTATATTGTTTTCTCTTAGTTAAAGGAGTTCTGTCCATGAAAAATGTCAACCACATCTGCAAAATTCTTTCAGTGGACTTCTGTACTGCTTGTGTGAGCATGAGAACCTTACCTAGGCTGAGATCACTCCAGCCTAGTCAAGTTATAGTTCTTTCTACATTCTCTGCAGGCACAATGGGTAGCAATGTTCCACTTGGGGTGCCAGAAGAAGCAAATACTTGACACTGTAGTGTTGGTAGTAGGAAAAAAAAAAAACATCATACATATATTCCACTACATCACAGCATAAGTTATTCTTATTACAATTTTGTTAAACATCTATTATGAGTGACTATTCTGTAGGTAAGTCAACTTCTTTAAGCTGTGTTATAACTAGCATTCCTTTCTTGTTCTTCTGAAATACCTGTAGTCTCCACCTCTGCATTTGTTTTCTACAGGAAACTGCTCCATGGTTCATAGGTTCATAGGTTCATAGGTTAGTACTAAGCTAACTGCCCTTGCGAGCCATTTTAAGCCTAGCCAATTATCCCTTGTGAGACTCAAACCCTGCACCCTGTGTTTGTAAGGTAAACACTTTAACCGTTAGGTCACCCTCTCTCCCACTGGTACTCACTACCAAAGAAAGGGAGATTTTCCCTGGCATCCAGGGCAAACTATTCCTTGTCAGTCTAATCATATGCTCAGGTTACCCCTGAAAAAAGTGCTAATTAGTGGACATGTGTAGAATGTTGGAAATTCAGAGAGTTATGAGTGGCCTATCTGTCCCTGGGGGAGTGGTTTCAGCCTAGAAATTAGTAGTTTATTGGCCATTTTGGGCTAATTTCTATCTCTTTCATTTCCCTGCTATAAAACCTGCATTAGCGCAGTTTGCTCACCGGGCAGCACCGGTTAGCTAGGGTATAACTATTCCCAGCTCCACAAAACCTACTCTTAAATTTTTCCCTTGGAACTAGACAAACTTTCAACTTAAGCACTCAAACCATTAACTTCGCAGCCCGACACTTGCTCAAAACTCATAGCAAGCACTAATAAACCTTAGCACTAGACCCTCCTATCCCCCTATACTGTAGAGAAGGACAAGGTTCTCTATATGACCTTATCAGACAATCAGTAAAATAGCTCACTGTACCTATCCAGGCATGTCCAAAGAGCAGTTTCAGGTGTACTCTGTGGGGCAACTGGTGAATCTGGGCATTTTGAGGCAATGTTACAACTGCCTCATGTACAAAGACAACCCTGTCCTCCTACCACCAAACACTAATACATGCGAGAGATGCAATTATACAGCCAAACTGGAGGCTAAGCTCTCTCAACCCAAGACTGGACCAGACAGTCAAGAGGAGAAGGGAATTACTTGCATCACACCCCCAGTCTCACATAGACCTATGAAACCAGCACTGGCAAAAAACACACATAAATACACAAAAACATACTTGGAGGCTCTAAATAAAAATCTACAAAAACAACAGAGACCTCCAAAGCAGACATCCAAACCACCTCCACCCCCAACACAAACCATGAAACACATACTTCACAAAACCAGTGTGCCACACAATCATAGCCCTTAAGGCAAAATAACATACCCAACACACTAGTAATAGGTGACTCTATAGTCAGGCACACTGACATCCCACTCACTAGGCTGAACAAGGAGAAGGTTACTGTTAGCTGCCTGTCAGGTGCCAGGATCCACCACATAACACAAGCACTCAGGTCACTCCAGAACAAGTACAAATATGACTCTGTCATTGTCCATGTTGGTGTGAATGACCTGAGCTGGACCTCCCTGGACTACATGAAAAGAGACATGGAAGAGCTCTCTGATCACATAGCCCAGGCCGGTATGACCCTGACCCTGAGTAGCATCCTGCCCTCACCAAGAATTATACCATGGTATAAAGAAATAATTATCAATTTCAACAATTGGCTAAGCTTCTGGTGTCATTCAAAGGGGATCCAGTGTCTGTCAGCCAGGGATGACATGCTCGACAAGCCACGCTGCTTCGCTAGAGATGGCTTGCACCTGTCACCCTTAGGTTTTGAATACTGGCCAAGGTTCTTGCCACCCCCATAGTGCCTTTTTTAGGCAAGGCTCAAAAGACAAACCCACCACCATAAATAGCACAAGTAACAAAAAACTGAGGGTAATGCTACTCAATGCCAGAAGTCTAAACCTCAAAATGCATGCACTCGAGGCACTCCTCAGTATGGAGAAAATTGATATATGTGTGGTAACAGAAACCTGATTTAAGGCTCCAGAGAGCACTCCAGCACTACCAGCCTACAACTCATACCATACATTTTGGCCACAAAACCCATACCAAAATACAAAAGGTGGGAGCATATCCATATTCATCAAGGATACCCACACCTCCAGGTTAGTGGCACAGCATGATGCTTCAGAGATCATCCACATGCAAATAACAATGGACAAAGCTGCAATTCAAGTTGTAGCTTGCTACAGATCACCCACCATGTCCCAGGTTCCCCCATTCTGCATTTCTGGAAACACTGGGAAACATAAAGGCCCTACCAACCACCCTGATATTGGGTGATTTCAATTTCCCAAACATTAACTGGGAGAACTACTCAAGTACTAACTCCCTTGCCCAACATTTCCTAGAATTTATAAACTAAAATGCTCTGGATCAACTGGTCAACACCCCCACCAGAGGTGACAACATATTGGACCTGGTCATCACCAACATGGGCAACTGGTGTTCCACACCAGAGGTCAACCCCTCGCTGGTTCAATCTGACCATAAACTAATCACTCTGGATATCCACATTCTGCTCCCACCCCTGGTCAGAGAAACCACCATGAAAAACTTTTCAAAAGCAAACTTCACGCTACTTAAGACCGAGGTGGAAAGTTTCAAATCCCCCATGCTAAAGGATAACGTTGCCCAAGCTGCAAAATCCTTTACTAAACCAAGACTCACTCCTCCTAGAAAAGGAAACCAGTCTGGTGGACCCTTGCCATAAACAAACTATACAATAGAAGGAGGAAACTAGTACAGAAAAGAGTAAAATCCCAAGAGGGGAAGACATCCCTGATCAGTATCAGCAAGAAACTTTGATCCCTTATAAAATCATCCAAGGCTAGCTTCGAAAGAAAAATTGCCAAGGATTCCAAAGATAACCACAAGGCATTCTTCAGCTATGTCAAGAATGTAAGTGGCAATTCCCAGGTCTGCTCGGAGTTAGTGCAGAATGGCGCAAAATACACTGAACTGACTGATATCGCCAACATCCTGGCAGACAGGTTCAGTGCAAACTTCACCCCCTCTCACCCCCAAAAGGGCCCATAACCATACCAGAAGAGTGTAGTGCCCCTGAAATCACAGACACTCAGGTTAAAGCAGCCCTCTCCAAAGCCAAAAACACAGCATCAATGGGACCGGACGGTGTCCCAGGCTGCGTCCTACATGAGCTCAAAGATGAACTAACCCCTCACCTAAACACACTGTTCAGACTCAGCCTCTCCACAGGCTACATGCCCATATAGTGGTGCACAGTAATGGTTATGGCTCACATCATCATGAATCTCATTAACTGAGACATTGGGAACCTCTAAACACTGGACCCTACCCAGTTCTGCATTGTTAAGGGCAGATCATGCCTCCTAAACCTGGAGGACTTCTTTGAGACAGTTACCAAGGCTATAAATGAGGGAATGGTGGTCCACACAGCCTACCTAGACCTCGCAAAGGCCTTTGACACCATTCCCCATCCTGGTATTATAGACAAGCTCACCAGCCTGAACATAAACCTCTGCGTCATGAGATGGGTTGCTAGCTGGCTCAAGGACAGAACCCACATGGTAAGAGTTGCAGAAGCTACGTCTGACTCTAAACTGGTTACAAGTGGAGTTTTCCAGGGGTCAATCCTAGGACCCCTCCTGTTCGGCATATACATCTCAGAGGTACAGGCAAGCACAGGAGGACTATGGCTGACCATGTAAACTAGGGACTATAATTGACTCCCCAGCTGACACAGACATCCTCCAAAAGGGTCTCACTGAGACAGATACCTGGTGTCAAAACCATGGCCTCAAGCTAAATGCCAAAAAGTGCATAGTCATTCCCTTTGGAAAAAACAAAGTACCCACCAACTACCATATAGGTGGTAGCCCCCTAAATACGAAAGATGAAATAAGGGATCTGGGAACCCAAGTAGATAGTAATCTCTCCTTTGATAATCACTTTGCCAAAGTGGTTAGAAAATCCTTCTATGTGGCTTACCTAATCACAAAAGGGTTTGCATCCAGATCAAAAGAGGTCATTGTGCCCCTCTGCGCATCACTCATCAGACCCATCATAGAGTACAACGCCCCATTTGGGATGTACCTTACAAGACACCTGCAACAGCTGGTAAGACCACAGAAGTACCTCGCCAAGAGGAGCACTGGCCTCAAACAGATGCCCTATGCAGCTCGACTGAAGAAGCTCCAGCTGTACTTGGTTGTATACCGCCTACTCAGAGGTGATCTCTGCCTGACATACAAGGCCATGTCCAACCCAAAATTGATGGACATGCTCCACCTAAAGAAAACCATAACCCCTTGAGCCACATGCTCTAGGGATCTAAACCTCACCACAACAATAAATAGGACGTGCTGGAGGGATAGATTCCTGTCCCAAAGACTTCCCATGCTCTGGAACAAGATTCCAATCTACATTAGGCAGAGCTCCTCACTAACACTCTTCAAGAAAAACCTTGATGAGTAGATAGGAAACATAAAGTTTACCCCGGGGACCACTTCAATGGCTCTGCTGGACAGAGGCACAGGGAACTATTCTAAGGGGGCGGCGAAAGCCAACACATTCCAGCTAGGCTTATAAATGCCTTTGGGCAGATAGCCTAGTACCTACCTATGAACCTATGAACCTATGAGCTACTTAATGAAGTTTCCTCCTGATTATTGTGAATTCTAGCCCATATTAGCTGGGTCTTAACTTGATCAACAAAAATCAACCCCTCTACACATTGCTTTATTTTGTTCTCTTTCAGGTATTGCATTATATTCCCTGTGGGTATCTAAACAGTATACTTGTTAACCAATTTGAGCTTCTCTGTGGAACTGCTAACATCTCTGTACATTCTCAATGCATATCATGCCCACAGATAGCTTACTTTCATATAACTTTTTATTATATGCAGTTTCTTTGAAGGGAAGCTATTTTCTTCCATTTATAGCCATCAGCAGAGTGATATATTTTCCATAACTTCTACACATAATTGCTAAACATATCTTTTTATCATGGCTGTAGTCAGACTTCATGCAGAACTCAGTTCCACATTTTTGTGTTTTAATACTTCTCTTATTTCATACAACTAATTTTACTGTAATTTTATTCACTTTATGCTTCTCTGCTGTAACTCTCAGGCAACATCACACATTTCTAAATTGTGTGTGGCCACCTGTAACTGTAATTTCACTCATTACACATACATCAGTAGCTTTTTTTTCAATATTAAAGCTACTCCTCACAGCAGTCTGCCTCTGTGCCAATCATTTATAATATTGAACGTGATTCTGCTTGAACTAATGTATCATGTAACTCAGCAAATTCACAGTCCATGGTTTGATTCTTTAATTCAGTAATGGCTGCATTACTAGACTTTGTGGGACTTTTGTACCATTCAAAAGGCAAACAGCAGGCAAATGAACTTTTTCCTAAAACTAAATTTGAAGCTTCTTTCTCACTACAGAACCATTCTCTCCTTCTCCTTCTGGAAATCTAGAGATATTTTAAACTTTCTGAGTACTTTCCTGCATGACATGCCAAATATATCACTACACCTTTTCAACCTTCTTGAAATTTCTGCTTAGGGTTAGGAATAAACTGAATTTCTGGATCCACAATTTTCAGTTATCAGACACACTTGACACTGACCTGTAGAAAGACTTTTCTTGGTGTGTGTGTGTGTGTGTGTGTGTGTGTGTGTGTGTGTGTGTGTGTGTGTGTGTGTGTGTGTGTGTGTGTGTGTGTGTGTGTGTGTGTGTGTGTGTGTGTGTGTGTGTGTACACTTTTTTGCAAACAAAAGATGAAGCAACTTGTCTAATAGCATGTAATGTACAGTATTTGAAAGGACAAACAGATTAGTCTGCTTATGTCTGGGTTTGCTCTTTCTTTTACGAAGAGAAACAGTTGCAGACTTTTATTATTTGATACTTAGAAATTAACTTTTTATTAGCACAGACGTCATAGATTTTCTCTCACAGTTATTAAGCCCACATCCCTTTTAATAGCAGCAATGCACTATGTAGATGCATTTGGACCACATTGTTTTGCTTTTGGCAAGTGCATATCCTAAGGGTTGATGGTGTCTTGTTATGATGTTAAAAATTATTGGCTTATAAAATTATATATATCTTACTATAACAACATATCAGGCTGTATTACAAAAACAATTCCTATGTTTTGCTTAAGGTGAAGAAAATAGCTTATAAAGTGGTTACGACCAAGACATGAGTTGTAAAGATACCTGAGGATTCAGGAATTTGTCTGTGTCCGTTTACCTTGCTTTGTATTCGGCTTCTGTAGAGGTACTTCTATACTGCTAAGCTCTGAATCTTGGTTCACATGAGATGAATGCTGATGTTGTCTTGTGTTATATTGTAAATCATAACTCCTTGTCAGTTTGCCCCACCAAATCATAACTATTTGTCAATTTACCCCAGACCAGTCTGGTGGCACTTCTGCCACGGTAAGCATATGGCACATCCACAGACACTCTTTCTTTATAATGTTGCCTTCTCATGAAGTTTAAATATTAACCCTTTGTAACTTGTACTGAATCTAGAAATTGAGTTAATACCACTAACCTGTGTTTATTCAGTTGTTACATAGAGCTTTCTTTTTAATGAAGGACTAAATAAAATGCAGACAACAGTACTCTTATTTTTAATTCTAGCTCTGTCAACTTTTTTGTGACAGGTGACTGGGGACACTGTTAAAGAATGAGTAATTTGTTAAATGGGGAAAAAAGAACATAAGATTCCTGTCACCTATGGTTGAAGCCATCCCAACTTGTCCATTTAAACATAGTTTTGATTAAAATATTTCTACAAATGAAAAGTGTTTCATTAGGATTGTTGAGTTTAGTCTGGTATTATTCATTGCCAACATCTCTCTTTGTGTGTGTGTGTGTGTGTGTGTGTGTGTGTGTGTGTGTGTGTGTGTGTGTGTGTGTGTGTGTGTGTGTGCGTGTGTATGGGTGTTATTCATTTTGTTGAATTTGTAGTTCTTTGACAGAGAGAATGACTGTGAAATGCAGTGATGTGTTCTATTTGTTGAATATTGAAGATACCAGACGTAGGGAGATTGAATGTATGTACGTGAGATAATTGTGGGTTTGGATACTAATGCTAAAACTTTTAGATATGCAGAAGGTTTTGGCATTAGATGTGTGAGTATTTGTGTGTGTTTGCTGATTAGAGTTAGTGTAAGGGCAAAGTAAGGGGAGAGAGTTAATGTTGTGCAAGTGTGTTGATGCACGTGGTGTGTTAGTGTGTTTTGTGTAGTGGTAGCGTGACATTAAAGGTGTTTTCTAAGGTATGGTTCAGGGTTAGGATGCATTAGTAAGGTGGTGCAGGTGGGGCAAAGCAACATATTCTTATAATGTGTGTGTGTGTGTGTGTGTCTACATATATATATATATATATATATATATATATATATATATATATATATATAGATATAAAGACACAAATACACACACATACACACACAAAACAGAGCCTGCCTATGACAAAGTTTGTAGGAACTCTTTGAGTATGGGTGATATAGCAGGAAAGTTATTGGCATACAGACAAAAAGACATTTAGGAAGACAACTGTTAAATTAGCTGCTATTTCCACACTTAAGTTCAGATTGAGCAAACACAGTGTTACTATCGCCTGATATACCACCTTACATAAGTCTGCTTCAGTGTCACTGCAAAGTAATACTGTCAAGCTATTCTTTCAAAGTTTTTCCATTCACACTATAGATGTGCTTAGCAACTTGGAGGCCCCCACTTCCATTAATGGAATCCTTGTGGCTAACTCAGACCCTAGTAGTAACAAATCACCAGGGAGAATATTCAATCTGTTGGTAAACACTTGTATGACATTTTCATGGAATCCTTTGAACTCAGTACTTTTTCAGAGATACTGAGGTAAAAAATAACTGCAGTTTTGCCAAGCCCTGGCCTAAATAGACTTATCATCCAAAATTCAGGCCACGTCATAACAAAATTCTCACATGAAATTTCAGGTCAAAATCATAGCCATTAGGTTGACATCTGTACTCCATCGGCTTATTTCACCAGCTCAAATCAACTTTATTAAGGGCAGCTGATTAGTAGACTGTTAGTGGCACCTCTCCCTACTTGTCCACTAGGTGCAGTCCTTAGCAAACCCAGCCTTAGTGCTTCTGCTTGTCACTTGAAAGGTTTCATGACAACCTAAACACTGACTTAACTGCTATGTGTCCTTTCATAGTCTTCCTCATAATTTACAAAATGGATTTTTATACGTTATCACAAATCAATAGCCAGAATAATTATTAATCCATTCTTAGAGGCATCAGGCAAGTGACCCTTGGTTTCCCTTGATGTTTTATGTTGACATGGACCTATTTTTCCACACATTTGCAGAATATAATCGGATATCACAAAATTACAGGCACCAAAAGTAAGACATGTTCATGTTTTAGCTAACAGTTGTGATCTACTCTTTAGTGACACCCAAGTCTTGTTTTCATCAGATACATTTTTAATCTGTGATTTTTTTATATTCTTTTTTATCCCTAACTCTCTGTCCCCATTCATACCCCTCATGAATGTCTGGTTCATTTATTCTCCATTAGGGCAACCTACTGATTGCAGCAGATCATCTTTTAGGTAGCCATTAAGGGTCTTCTTATGTTAGCCTTAACTTATCCTCTGATATCTGACATGCACACTCAGAGATGCTAAGGTCTTTGACACCTTCTCCTTTGGGTGTTCACATTCTTACACTTACTCCATGAAGCCTACTATATGAACAGAGCTTTGAAGAGCTGCAAACATATCCTTGTCCCATTTGCTGCGTACCATACATTTCTACCTCCAGTAGATTCTGACCTTATAGTGAGCTGGATCTCCTTCCTCCATCCACTAAATGTGAGCTAGCACTGGCCATCCACTTCCACCCTCATCTTAATGTTTTTTTTTGGTACTTCCTTATTATAGCGGCCTTGACAAAATTCAAAATGGCCTTGGTGAAATCTCTATGGTGAGGAAATATTCTGCCTAACAAATAAGGTGCGCCCTACCTGCTTTGGTACACAAACTTAAAATGAACTTTTGCAGGTAGGGCGTATTTTCTTACCTGGTAACATAAACAAGTGACTGCATGTGACATAAGGGAAATACTGCCAGCCCAGCTAGCTGGAATTTTTGTAAATAATTATATGTCATTTGAGAATATTAATAAGATTTATAAAGAAATGTAACAAAAGGAGACACTGCCAGCCCAACTATCTGGAATTTTGAAAATAGGTAAATGTCATTTGTGAATACTAGCATGATGCAATTGCTTGTGTTACCAGATGTATTAGAACTATATCTTATGTATATATTAAACCACTGGTACAGACGTGTGTGTTGAACAGAGCTTGTACAGTACTGAGCTTCAAGGATGTGTCCAAAGTGTACCCTACTGGAAAAGAACAGAAATGTATATAAACAATATACTTGTGCAAATGTATGTTTTAATAGTAGAAACTGAAACATACAGAGTTAACTTGCAAAACTAAAAGAAAATAAGTTGAAATATTTTATGATTGTGTTATAAAAGTTAGTTTCAATGAAGCAAGGAGACAGGATGTCTGGAACTAGGGTGCCTTCTGCATTGTTTTGTAACTGTGTTATTGATTTATGTCTTCTAGCAACTGCAAACATCTGAAAGCTATATATTTTTCACAAGGAGATGTTAAATGCTAGAATGGAGGATTCAGCTTGGGAACTTAAGTCAGGTGACAAAAAGTGGTGTCAGCCAAGCTAACCCAGGAGTGATATTTGCTGTTACTTTAAGAACTCTCTCAGAGAGAGACTGGGCATTTTGTATTTTGTCTTTGACCTGGAAACACCCACTCATCATCACATCTTGACTTGTCTTGCCCTGTAAGTAAGTTTCTAGGGCATAGATATAGTTAGGAATATAGTAAAGACTAGTTTAGATGTTTTCTGTATTTATTTGAGACTGCCTTGCATTGTTGTTTTAAATATTTCCTGTGATTTTGAGCTCTGCAGTTACTGTGTTGATTTACTGAGTATTGTCTTGTTCTGTTATTTATTATTAAACATATTTAAACTTATATCTGTGGCTGATATTTGTGAGACATATTTAAGCTCTTAGAGTACTTGCATGTCTATTTGGTGACACTGTACAGGCTACTCCAATAGCCTTGCTTGGTCAGAGTACCATTTGGATTAATAGTAATATTACACAGTAGGACTGGACACCCTTTGTAAGGGCCTTATAGTAGCTGATAAGTAGTGACTGGTGGCAGCTGGAACTACCTTATAATATGGGCAGAAGGGGTCATAGCTAGTAATTCTGTACCAGCCTTCCCCAGGTGTGTGTGTGTATGTATGTGTGTGTGTGTGTGTGTGTGTGTGTGTGTGTGTGTGTGTGTGTGTGTGTGTGTGTGTCAGCTACTTGGCAGGGACATGAAGCACTGGTTGGACAGAGAGGGTGATGGGGGTTTTGGATTGGCCACTCTGCTGAAATATGAACCCTATAGCTGTGCCACTGGGAGCCTTATTGGAGATCTGTGGAAAGAGGCAGAAACCAGCCCATATTGACTGTGGTCTCTGTGTGCTCTTAAGGGAAATTGCACTTCACTCTGCGTGTACTTGTCATCCTCTCAAGTGTACATCCCCCAGTGGTGCTAGTGGTGAGGATTGAGGCTCCTTGATTACTGGGCCAGTGTTTGGGCATCACATATTAATTGGTGGCAGTAGTGGGATTGCCACATCACATATTAATTGACTTGTGTGTGGATATTGAATTCCTGTAGCCTGCATACAGTAGTCACAGAAGGTGTTTGTACTTTCAATCAGCAACATAGTGAACACTCAGAGCTTCATATCACAATTGTTTTATTTTTTTGATAGCTTAGTTAGTCAGAGAGAGCAGGCAAGCATGTCAGGAGAGGAGTATGGCAAGCTGACAAGGAGCCAGTTGTCTGAGATGTGCCAGGCTATAGGACTGGTGCATGCCAACCTGACTAAAACAGACATGATTGCAGCTTTTGTCACAGCTGCATCACAGGATAGCAACCATGAAGACAATCAGCCTGGCTTTGGAGATGCACAACTCTCAGAAAATGGACAGTTCAACCTTTCCACAGAGGACTTAAAAAGTCTGCCTGGAGTTAAAGAGACTTGATCAGGAGGCCAGGGATTTGTAAACAGAAGCAGCAGAAAGACTGAGATGTCTGGAGGCTGAGGAAAATGAGAAACTGCAATGTTTAACATCTGAGGAAAATGAGAAACTGCAACGTCTGCAGGCTGAGGAGAATGAGAGGCAGAGGCAACATGAAAAAGAGATGCTGACTCTTCACCAGAGTCATGGAGGTAATGGGGAAGGGAGTAACTGAACCCCAGAGGCAATAAAGGTCAGTAAATTTCTTCTACAATTTACAGAGGGGGATAATTTTGAAAGTTTCATTCATATGTTTGAAAGGGTATGCAAACAGTATAATGTTGAAAAAGGGCTCTGAGTACGGTTCCTGACCCCCTTACTCCATGGTAAAGCTGTAACTGCTGTTTTTAAATTGTCTGGTACTGATTGCTTAAATTATAATACTGTAAAAATTGTCTTTTAGAATGCTTTAACACCTGAAGCTTATAGGAAAAAGTTTCATGAGCATAGATGCAAGGCAGATGAAATTATGTGTGAATATGTTGCTGAAATAAGCACTTATTTTCATAGGTGGGTGACTGGATGTCAGGTCACCACTTTTGAAGGGCTGGCAGACCTTTTGGTGAGGGAAGAAGCACTTAGCACTTTGCCTGAGGACATGACAATTTGGTTGGCTGATAGACAATACAGTATTGCAGATGAGTTGGGGAATAAGGGAGACCTATATCTAGCAAGCAGGGCATCACTGCACAGGAAAGGGACACCCAGTGCTGCTCATGGATCTAAGGGAATCCATAGTGGGCAGCCCAGACTGCCCCAAAAAAGTCTGCCAGTAGTAGGGGAAGCCACTAGTCCAGGTAAACTTCCAGGACCAAGGGTTAAATGTTTTAAATGCAAGCAGAGGGGCCATGTAGCATATAGATGTCCACAGAGGCAAGGTGGGGAGCAAAAGGTGGGAGAGCCAGTAAGTTGGAATGACAAAATGCCAGCAGTAAGTTTTCTCAAGGCAACAAGGGTACCAAACTACCACAAGAGGTTATATCCTATCTTAGTGGATGAGAAAGAGGCCACACTGCTAAGAGATATGCAGCCTCTGACCTAACCACTGTGAAGCCTGCAATGGTTAAAGAAGAGCACTACTTGCTTGAGCAGTATACTCCACTCAGAGCTATATGAGGGACCCCCCCATTCCAAATACCTTTGTCTAGCATTCACCTTGACTGGGAGGGTGGTAAAGGAAGCAAGCAAGTAAGTGTGTTTGAGGATATCCCTGCAGATGTCCTGATAGGGAATGATTTTGATAATGCAGTACCTTGTGTGCATGCAGTTACATGCAGTCAGGCTTGGGGACAAGCATGTGGGTCTAGTAGCCTGGGGGAGACCCAGACAGACTGCACATTTGCAGCCAGGACTGGTAAGGTAGTTACTTCAGGGAGGGAGCTACCGTGTAGCAGTGAGACTGAAGGTGAGCCACAGCTGCTTGTGGGTACTGATGTTCCCTTGGACAAAGTGACTGCAAGGGGAGAGGTGAGTAGTAATACCTGGGCTGACAGTGAGGCAGTGCTGTCAGAGAATACCAGACTTCCTGTGGAAGGGGAGCTGGGAAGGGTTAAGAGAGAGTTGAGACACACTCAGCTCTCAGACCCTGCATTACAAGGCTTGTGGGAGGCAGCTAGTGACACACGTAATTCTCAAGAGAAGGGAGAATCTATATGCTGGGACAAAGGATTACTGTATAGAGGGTAGATCCCTGAGGGAGGGCTTGACGGTGAGAGAATACAGCAGTTGATAGCTGCTAAGTAGTGGCTTGTGGCAGCTGGAACTGCCTTATAGTCTAGGCAAAAGAGGTCATAGCTAGTAAACCTGTGCCAGTCTTCCCCAGGTGTGTGTGTGTGTGTGTGTGTGTGTGTGTGTGTGTGTGTGTGTGTGTGTGTGTGTGTGTGTGTGTGTGTGTGTGTGTGTGTGTGTGTGTGTGTGTGTGTGTGTGTGTGTGTGAGCTACCTGGGCAGGGACACTATTGAGTCACCTATGATTAATGTATTGTGCAAGCTGTTTTGCCTTAGGGGCTTACGTTGAGGGGCACACTGTGTAGGTGAGCTATGTGTTTTGTGGTTTGTGCTGTGTTGGGGTTCATAGGTGTGTACTAGGCTAATGGCCCTTTAGCCTTTACAAACCTAGCCCATAGGATTACCCTGACATCGTGCCACCCGACCTTAGTTCCCAGTGTCTCTGTTGAGTAGAGCCACTGGAGTGATCCCCGGGTTGAATTTTCTATTTCCCATCCACTCATCAAGGTTTCTCTTGAAGAGGGCCAGTGAGGTTTTCTGTTTGACATGTATGGGAAGTCTATTCCATAGCAAGCGAAGTCTCTGGGTTATGAACCTGTCCCTCCAGCATGTTCTGTTGATTGTGGTAATGAGATTGAGGTCACTGGAGTGTGTGATACAGAAGGATTGTGATTCCTTTAGATGTAGCATTTCTAACGGAGCTGGATCAGACATGGCTTTGTATGTCAAGCAGAGATCTCCTCTAAGTAGGTGGTATGAGATAGAGAATAGTTGGAGTTTTTTGAGTCTGTCCATATAGCCCACGTTTCTAAGGCCTAGGATCCTCTTTGTGAGGTACTTTTGTGGTCTCTCCAGTTGTTGCAGGTGTCTAGTGAGGTATGTGCCAAATGGGGCATTGTACTTGATGATCGGCCTAATGAGGAAAGAGTAGAGTGAGACAATGACCTCTTTCTTCCTGGATGCAAAACCCTTACTAATGAGATGTGTCACATAGAAGGACTTTCTGACCACAGTGGCAATGTGGTGGTCAAAAGAGAGACTGCTGTCAACCTCTGTCCCCAGATCTCTTATAACACCTTCTGTGTTCAGTGGATTACCATCGATGTAGTAATTCATGGGAACCGGGTTTTTCTCAAAGGGGATGATGACACATTTTTTGGCATTGAGCTTAAGACCACGGTTCTGACACCAGTTGTTGGTCTCAGTGAGGCCTTTCTGTAGGATGTCAGCATCACTTGGGGAGTTAATAATAGCTCCCAACTTACAATCGTCTGCAAACTTTGTCAGCCAGAGTCCCTTCGTGTTGGCCTGGACTTCAGAAAACTAGATACCAAACAGGAGAGAACCCAGGACCAAACCCTGGTTGGCAGTCTGACTTGGAGTCTGCTACTTTCACACTATGGATTCTCTCTGTGAGCCAGTTTGCAACCCACCTAGTGATATAGGGGTTGATGCCTAGCTTAGTGAGTTTTTCTATGATTCCTAAATGGGGAATGGTATCAAACGCCTTGGCCAGATTCAGGTAGGCTGTATGAACCACCTTACCTTCATCCATAGCTCTGGTGACTGACTCAAAGAAGTTGACCAAGTTGACCAGGTATGATCTACCCTTCACAAAACCAAACTGTGTGGGATCCAGAGTTTGGAGATTCCCTATATCCTTGTTTACTAGGTCCATGATAATGTGTTATATAGTTTTGCATATCAGACTCATCAGACTAATGGGGCGATAGTTCCCAGGGTCTGTAGTCGCTCCTCCTTTGTGGAGAGCGATGACTGTAGCAGTGCGCCATTCAGTAGGGACAAAGCCTGAGGTGAGGCTGTGATTAAACAAAGCGCACAGGTGAGGTGCCAGTTCACTCTGTAGTTCATGTAGAACACAGCCAGGTATATTGTCAGGTCCTATGGAAGCTGTATTCTTGGCCATGGACAGTGCTGTTTTAACCTGTGCAGCAGTAATACTGGGTGCCTGGTAATCTACTGGTATTGTGATTGGTCCTTTGGGAGGGGAGAGGGGTAAAGTTGACACTGAATCTGTCGGCCAATATATTGGTAATATCTGTTGGCTCGGTATAGGAGGTCCCACTGAGTAGTAGATCAGAGCAAATCTGGGTATTGCCATGGAGATTCTTTACATAACTATAGAAGGCCTTGTGGATGTCTTTACTATCTGCTGCAATTCTGTTTTCATAGCTAGCTTTAGAAGATTTGATGAGGGACCTCAACTTTTTGTTGAGGCTGATAAGGGAGTTTTTCCAGTGTTGGGACTTCACTTTATTCCGCATCAGTTTCCTCCTTCTGTTGTAGAGTTTGTTTATGGTAGGAGACCATCAGATTGGCATCCTTTTTATGGAGGAGAGTGTCTTGCTTCTATTGGGTATGGCTAGATCCATCCATTTGTGTACGTGTTTGTACAGTGCATTGGTGTATGATTCGGCAGTCATGCAATTTTTCTCCATTTGCATGGGTGCCATGAAGTTAGCCACCTCTGTTTTTATAAGCCCAAAGTTAGCTTTGGAGAAGTTTTTCATGGTGGTTACCTTTGTGGAGGTGGGGGTGGGGGGTGGGAGGGATGTGGATTTCCAGGGTGATTAGTTTGTGGTTGGATTTAACCAGGGAGAAGTTAACTATTGGTATAGACCAATGGTCACCCATGTTAGTAATGACCAGGTCAAGGATGTTGCTACCTCTAGTGGGGGTAAGAACGAGCTGGTCCAGGGCATTGGAAGTAATGAATTCCAGAAAACATTGGGCAAGGGTATTGGTACATGAGTAGTTTTCCCTTTTAATGGAGGGGTAGTTGAAGTCGCCCAATATGAGAGTGTTAGGTTGGACCCTAATATTCTCCAATGTGCTTAGGAATGTGGAGTGTTGTCTTGAGACATTGTTGGGGACCTATAGCAGGCTACGACCTGAATCGCTGTTTTACCCAATGTTAGCTGCACCTGAAGTATCTCTGATGCATTATGTTGCACTAGCAGTCTGGACGTGTGCGCATTCTTTATGAATATGGAAACATCACCGCCTTTGGAGCTTCGGTCCAAGTTCTGGGGCCGAAAGGTGTGGAATGAGTTATAGCCTGGTAGTGAAGGGGTACTTTCTGCTGCCTTGAACCAGGTCTCTGTTACAGCACAAATGTCGATGTTCTCTATTTTAAGGAGTGCTTCAAAAGAGTGCATTTTCAGATTTAGACTTCTAGCATTGAGCAGCATGACCCTCAGATTGCATTTGTTTGTAGCTGTTATGGTGGTAATTTGGTCTTTGGAACACCACCTAAAAAAGCACTATAGGGGTGGCAAGAGCCTTGGCCAGTATCTGGAAGCCCAGGGGTGACAGATGCAGGCCATCTCTGGCAAAGCATCGAGGTCTGTTAATCATGTCATCCCAGGCAGACAGATACTGGATCCCCTTAGAATGACAACAGAAACATAGCCAATTGTTGAAATTGATCATTTTCTGCTTGTACTGTGGTATCATTCTGGGTGATGGTAGGATGCTGCTCATGGCTGGGGTCATACCCGCCTGGGCTAATCTGAGAGCTCCTCCATGTCTCTTTTCATGTAGTCCAGGGAGGTACATCTTACACCGCCATGTACAATGACAGAGGTGGTCGAACGCATTTCTGCCTCGGAGGTCTCTGCTGTTTGGGTAGATTTCTATTGAGAGCCTCCGCGAAGGTGGGTGTGTGGTTTTTGTTTTTATGTGAGCGCTGTGATAGGGGGTGTTCTAGAGGGATATGTGCTCCATGTGGTGTGGTGCAGGTGTTGACCTCCTCCTCCTGACCAGCTATTCCGGTCTTGGCTGGAGAGTGCATGGCTTCCAATTTGGAGATATAAGTGCATCTCTCACAAGTCTGAGTGTTGGGAGGTAAGAAGAGAGGGTTGTCTGTATACATGATGCAGTTGCTACAATGCCTCAGAATGCCCAGATTCACCAGGTTAATAGCAGAAAGCACAGGGAAATGATCTTTGACATGCCAGGAGGGATGGTCATCATTACTAAGTACTGGAGCTGTTTCCTTATAGAACGTTTAGTGCTGATAGCACTTATGTGTGCTACAAAAATTGCTACAAAAAGCCTTATGAAGTGCTACGTGAACAGGCTAATTAAAGTGCAAGAGCGAAGAGAACTAACAAGATCTAAGGGAAAAATTGAAGAGCAGACTTTCTGGTAATAGTTTAGTTTGTTGCTGTACTTTACCTTACAATATGCCATGTACGATGTCAAGCAGCATGCCTGCCAGACCTTCTGACTGCTGTAATTTGCTTATTTTTTTGATACCTTAACTCTTGTGTGTGCGATGTTTTGTTGGTGTGCATAGCATATCTCTCAAATTTACCTCATTATGGGAAAAACTTCCATATTCCACACAACTTCATATTAAAAGGTTCTGTGTCAGTATTCATCATTTTGAAACAAGTATCTTTACTAAATATAAATCGTACTATTTTGTTCATCAGCAGAACTTTTTCTGAATGCAAATTACTAGTTTTTAATAATACCGCAAGCTGCTTACTTGAAGATTTTAGGAAATGTTCCAAATTTTGCACATTTGCTCTACATTTTGGAGACAGAAAGTAGAGAACTCTGTGTATAGATGAGTCCATTTTTATACACACAGTTTATGACAAGGATTGCAATCACTAATTAATGATGGGCATTTGAGTTTCAGACTTCATATGCTTTGGAATATGCATGACAATCCAAAACCTGGTATTCTAGCAATTTTCAAAGCATAGAAGAGTAATATTTTAAAATATGTCCCACTGTTAGGGCCTTTGTGCTCCCCTTCCTGTGATTTTTGGCTTTGTTCCTGATTCTTCCACCAAGTTGAGTGTTATGGCTTTGCAGGGCTGGGATAGCAACTATGTGTTTGTATAAAATCTTTTGCATTGTCATGGCCCACATTCTATAATTTAATTTATTCATTTTATGTGTGTGTGTGTGTGTGTGTGTGTGTGTGTGTGTGTGTGTGTGTGTGTGTGTGTGTGTGTGTGTGTGTGTGTGTGTGTGTGTGTGTGTGTGTGTGTGTGTGTGTGTGTCTGCGTGTATGCATGCATGCATGCGTGTGTTTGTCTGAGAAAAAATAATATCACTGATTTTTTATGTCTGAATGCATATATCATATTGGTGGGTCCACGTGTAAATGCTCTGGCAGTAGAAAAAAAATTAAGTTTTTATTTTTCAAACATAAGGCATAAAATGCTGCATAGAATCTAGACCCTCAGATCTTTTTGAGGACATGGTGCCCCCTACACTTCTAGCTGTATAAGTGGATTTTGACGCAGACTTCGAAGTTGGTGCTGGCTACAATGTGCTCATTATTTCTTTAATTTTCCTCACAATCAAACTTCAGAAGATCAGTATAGCTTTTGTGGAGCTTGAGTGCAGTACAGTAATTACTTCTTTAACTTCTTGCAATCACACTGCAGATACATGACAGAAGATCACTATAGCTCATCTAGGGGCTGTGTACTGTTTAAAAACATAATTTTTCTCTTGTACCTATCCCTATTGCCACAGTAAAGAAACTACTTCTGAAATTAAAACCATGCACCAATGCCACTGACAACCTGGCCCCGGAATTCCTTCAAATAGCAGCAAACTCCATAGCATATCCTGTCAGCCTGTTTCTCAATAGGTCCATTCAAGAGTCTTACGTTCCCACCATTTGGAAAAAATCTTTCATCCTTCCACTGCACAAAGGTGGAAACAACACTGATATCTCCAACTTCTGACCCATTGCCATTCTGTCCCCTATCTCAAAGTTCCTTGAAAAATGTATCCGCACCCAATTCCTTAACTATCTAGAAGACAATAACCTACTATCACTAACTCAGCATGTCTTCAGACCCAGAAATAGCACCACTACAGCTCTAATATCTTTCTGTGACTCTGTCAATTGAGCTTAGGATGCTGGGAAGCTTGTCTCCTCTCTATTTCTAGCCCTTTCCAAAGCCTTTGATACTATATCCCACCCTCTTCTCCTTAGAAAACTCACCAACTTACGAATGCCCCCCCTCTACCTTTCTATGGTTTTCCAACTACCTCTCAGACAGACAACAAGCTACAAAATGGCAACACTCTTTCTCTCTCTCTCTATTCCTCAGTACCACTACTGGTGGTCCCCAAGGATCCATCCTTGGGCCTCTGTTATTCAGCATTTTCATCAATAACTTCCACTCTACTCTCTCTCCCAAGGCACAGTCATTCAGTGCGCAGATGATTCTACTATCATTTGCAGTGCCAACTCTCCACCTGAACTCCAGAAATTTACCCAGTCAGTTCTCACCTCCACTGAAATATAGCTGACTAACAACCACCTTGCCCTAAACCCTAAAAAAAAGAAACTTATGCTATTAACCCCCAAGAAGACCTCTTCTATAAATAAAGACCCTTTCTCCATATTCTCCCAGGATAACACTGCTATTGAGATTGTCACACATACTAAGCTTTTAGGAGTCACCATAGATGAACACCTATCCTTCGACTTGCTTATTCACAACAATATTAAAAAAGCTCACAAGAAATTGGGCATGCTATACTGCCACAAAACATTCCTCAGTTTCTCCTCAAAACTATCACTCACCTCCTCCTTCCTGGCCTGCTCCCATCTCTCCTCTACGGCATTCCTCTCTTTACTAACATACAGATCAGTCTTAAATCCAAACTTGATTCTTGTTATAACAAAACTGCAAAATTCGTCACTTAACAGACAAAATTCATTCCACCACTGTGCCTCTCTTCATATACTAAACTGGCTAGAACTTTCCCATCATCTCACATATATACAACTAACAGTGGCTCATAAACTAATATTCAATCCTGCCAGCTGCCCTGCCCTTTCCTCTCTATTTAAACTTTATCACCCCAACAGACCTCTCCGCTGCAAATCAAATGTTTCTGCAGATAAACAAACCTAACCTCTCCGCCGGTCAAATGCTCCACTCCTTCACTGCTAAATTATGGAATTCTCTCCCATCACCACTAAAATCCACTAGCAGTGCATCTTTCTTCAAAAAATCCTTAAAACAACATCTGTCCTCACAGTGGCTATGCTCATGTGATATTTCCTCACACTCTATAACTTGACTTTTTCTCTGTCCCACTACCACTACCACCTTTCTCTTTCTCCATCCTACCTACCTCCTTAAACCTACCAATCTTCTGATTATTAATCTATTGCTGTAATTCCATATACTAGTAGAATCAGTAGATAGTCTTATATTATAACTGTATTGCCTCTTTGCCTTATTACTTTGTTTAAAACTTATTTCATTGTCAGTTCTTGTATTCGCCAGATGTGCTGTTTTGTATAAATCACTGTGGAGCTTTTCTCCTCAGGCCTCTACTGAAAATGGGCACTTTTTGGCCCAGTGGACCATCCTGGTAAACAAATGAAAATAAATAAATAAGCTGGCATATGTTAATTTGATTTTTTTTCACTTTTCTCACAATTGAGCATCACATGTATTTATAGGTGGCTGTCTTTTTGGGGTAGGGATAAGAACGCATGCTGTGCATATACATCAGACAGAAATAAGTTGAACTATATTACTGTGTTCTATTTGCTCTTTTAGTTACATGCCAGTCTGACATCAGGTGATTACACAGATGGTTTCTATCTTTTGGCTGTTGGGGTGAGAAAGCATGCTGTGTAGATGTATAACGGCAGCAACTTAAAACATGCCTACGGCGATTTGCTCTTTTACTTTTCATCTCAGTTTAAAACCATAGAGGGACCGAGAAGGGGTATAGTGGCAGGAACTATTCCCATAAATGATTTTGTGTGGCCTCACAAGTACTTGTTTTCTCAGTTGATGTAAGTGCTTCTGAGTTTATCAATATTTACTATTTTGACAGCTTTGAACATTAAGATTTGGACGCAACTTTTTTCTTCTTTGAAAGAAATATTTTTTCTTTGGTCATAATTTTTGGTCAGGTCATCATGATTGAAATGTTGGCAACATCTTTAAAATGCACCTCAAAGCATGTAGAACCCCATGGGATTTGCGAGCCTGGTGACCCCCAGATTCTAGGCTCGATCACATTCTTTCCTACACAATTATTACAGGGCAGTCTTGCCCAGTTATGATGTGTTGAAATGGTGCTGGAAAAAGCTGAAGAGTAAGATGGTATGAGAAATCTAGAAAACATAATCTGGATAGTATGTGGAGAAAGTGGGGGGGCACTGGGAGGTGTTTTGGGGGGACAGTGGATAACAGTGTGAAGAGGGTCCATGGAGTCCTTTGGCTGGGGGTTGTTTCCAAAAAGGCCAGCTCTGCAATCACTGTATACAGAATTCAAATTAGTGCCTCTGCTTGCGGCTTGTGAAAAGGGGTGTGGCTGTCCAAGGCAAGGGATGCATTTATCTTCCACAAGGAGTGTGACCATTTGTCAGGAAATGGCAAGATGTAAAGGTGTCAAACCTGCAGTGAACGTATACATTTTATCTGTCACATCCATAATCTGAAGAAGTGGACTTTGTGTAAGATCTACATCTGGCATTTAAGTGCAGCTTGCATACAGACACAATTTGTATATTTTATGCTTGTAAGAAGCACACGTCTCTTACATTTTATCACAAGCTTTTGAAAATGCCAACCTTATATCTAGACATTCTCCAGAAGGAATTACACCATGATATAAAGGCAAATGAACTGATGGAAGTTACATTAATACTTGTAAATTTCAGAGGTGTGTGGTCTACTTATATTTTTATTTGATTACAAAATAGATAGTGATACCAGGGTTGTCAGTATGTATTCCTGTATATGAACAGTACACTAAAGAATTCCTTTCATTGTAAGTTGCAGATTCATCCATCAGAAGTGTTGCTTCATTCTGTATGATATACTTGGTACCATAGCCAGAGCCAAATCATGTCAAATGGGACCCTAGGCAGGGTAATGGACAAGGACCCCCTCACTCTGCTACTATTGCAGTGTATTACTTGGTTGTCTCTCCCCAGTTACCATAAACACCGTTCAAACCTGTCAGTGTGCATACTGTTTTCTTCATTAATATTTCAGTGCTTTCAGAGATTTGATTTAAAACCTTTATTTCAAATGTTGTAGCACAAACACTGATGGCTTTTTGCTAAAGAGAACAAAACAAGATACTCTCACATTGAAAACAGACAGCATTAGCAAATGGAAACTTCTCTTCCCTTGAAACTCACATTCGTTAAAAATGCATCTGCCCCTTGTCATATTATGTGTACATTTATATCCACAGACAACCCCCAAACCCAACAATTGTAACTACATTGCTGAGTCCTTCTCAGATGTCGGTGTCAAAATATTAATAACAATAATAATTTTCAAAGTCACACATTTCAAATTTGTTTCATTCAAATGCATGGTAGCCAAAGTATTCTAGTTTAATTCTCACACACACACACACTAGTCCTGCAAATCCAGATTATTGATTATTTACAAATGACCAGATGATAAGAGCATAAGGTACTTTCATCCACAGAGAGTCCTCACCCCACCAGCAGTTATAACCACTTTGTTGATTGTGCACACCCATTATTGTTATGAAGAAACAAACTACATGGACTTTACTGGTAATGTTGGATGAACTACATGAAATTATAGCATCATATCGTAAGATCCAGCTTTAAAATGGCCCACAAGCCCAACTAGCATAGTACTTACCTATGAACCTATGTGTAGCACATTTTAAATAGAAGAGTATTATAGAGTATAAAAAATATCAACCACCTGATAAGATATGCTAAGGAAACATACACAGTCTCTGCAGAAGTAAACGTCATCTGAATAATTCCCCATTAAAGATAGCTATTAATAATGTAGAGGCTGCTGCTAGGAAACAACTTTTCATTTCATTGCCAAATGCAGTGCCTACTCCCCTTGAAGAATAAATTGCCTGTGTTGTATTAAAAATAGTGTGTTGGTGATATTGCCATAACATTTCCTGAACTAGATCAGCTATGCAATAAGAAATGTCTAGCAAACAACAACAACATGTTCATGATTAATAGGTATGCAGTCTCAGAGATCATTAAGGAGCCTAGCACAAAGACCCAATTGCTCTAAAACATTGTCTGGTTAAATAACTTGCCCAATGTCATACTGGAGGTAAATGAAGATGGAAAGATTTAAACCCTGCACTCTTGCCACAGGAAGCAGCTCTTTAACAAGTTGGAATTTTAGTCCTCTGTGTTAATAGCCAGGCTGACAGTTTATAACTAAATGCAGAAATCCTTTACAAGCTGATCTGGGATAATATGCAACAATGACTGTATAAGGGATGCAGAAGATCACATGGCTCTGATCATCACTCTAAATAATGCAGACTGTATGGCCTGATAAAAGTAAAACCCTTTGCATTTGCTGGCTACTCTAAAGAAGGCACTGCAAAAATGTATTATTAAAATGCAACATGTTAAGACTATATTACACAATCCAGGACTATTAATGAATTAATTCATTCTTTGGTGTAATGAATAAAAGAAATTTGCAGATAATATAAATGTTCAAGCAGTAGCTCTTGTTCAACAAGCCTCCAGTCATTCACAAATCAGAAATATTACTGCATATGGCATATTGTTTTATTTTGGGGTTGGGTCTACATGCTTGCAGGACACCTACATCTCATTTTTGACCTCATTATGTCTTTTCTGTCAGGCTAGCGGACTACTCTAAATTATGTAAAAAAATTAACCAAACGACAGGTTTTGCATCAACTTGCATGTTATGTCCCAGATGAAATTGGATTTGGCTAGTGGATTAAGGCTTTTACCCCATGTACCTAAGGTACAGAGTTTGACTCTGACAATCCCCCATAACTAAGTGGGGCATTTTACTCACACAGACTGGTCGTATCTGATGCCAAATACTGCAGGGACTCTCTGGAGAACCAGTGTTGTAGAACATATTCTGCTTTAAAATCTCCAACCTCTGCCTGCTCCTGTTTCTTTGGCTGAAAGGTGGAAGCAGCAGGGTGTGGATGTGGGCAAAGCAGGAAACTTTTTTAATTCTTAACGCAACAGTATGCAGTCTTGGGAAAACTTTGTTTTTTTTTAATTCTTAAAGCAACAGTACATGGTCACTGTACAAAGTAAGAAAACTTTTATTTATTTTTAAATTTAATGTTTTGTTCTGGGCCCTCTGACAGTATGGTGTCTGAGACAGCTGCTTAGGTTACCTAGTGCTAGTTCCAGCCTTGGCCACAGGTTCATAGATTAATACTAGCTAGCTACCCTTCTGGGCCATTTTAAGCCTAGCCAATTACCATATGTGAGAATCAAGCCCTGTACCTTGAGTCTTTAAGATAAACATCCTAACTATCATGCCTACCTCTCCTTTACAGAGTGCAGCTGACATAAGAAAGTATTCTTTGAAAATATGGTCCATTATCTTTGGTGCAACTGTGTTTGAACTGCGTTTGCACTGTTATCAGACAGTGGCTACTGTATTCCAATGCTACTTTAGAAATACATCCCACTATATCATAAATATTCAACAAATGTTCTTTTCCAGGTTTCCAGATAATAGTTTTTTCAGTACGTTTAGTATTATGTTTTTTATTAATTTTCATAAGATAATGATATTGCACTGTACCTTCCAGTTCACATCAGGTAATATATAGGCCATCTTCTCCATCCACTGTGTGTCTGAACAATTAATGAACCACTTAGCATCTTAAGTTGCTATTAGTTAGAATCCTTATTTTTTTGTCATCCTGTTACTGAAGAGTCAGTGTCTCATGAGCTGATAATGCTGCGGTTTGTTGCAATATGTACTGCTAAGTGCAATTTGCAGCACTTTTGTCACCTGTTTTATTTTACTGTGTGCTGCACTGAAGTACATGATTTTTTTTCACTTCTGTCTCATCTACCCTTGAATCAACATTCTTTCTAAAGTTTCCATTTCACATACAGAAGCACAAGGAAAGTAATGTGATTAATCCAAGTGCTGTGGTCTCTTCTGTGGTTGAAGTCCCTCTTGCTTGTGATTCATCTCCCAGGCTCCTACTTGTAAATGTTTCACCTCCAAGCCCCTGCTTACACTTATCGGGGGTACCATTGTCAGAGATTTGGGATGAATGGCTAGGCTTAAAAAGGCCATTGCGATCGTTAGCCTAGTACACATCTATGAACCTATGAATGAAGGCTATCTACTTTTTTTCACGGTATCATAATGCATGACGTTAGCCTTCAATGACTGCTTAATCTTATTACTATGTGTGTATGTAGCATGTTCACTAAGGCTGGCACTTTTCAAGGTCAATGTTGCTGTGGAAAAGCATCTCAGAGGACTTTTTACATTACTTACAAACCATGATACATGTAATAAACTTATAGATGAGACAAGCCAACATTTCTCCCTTATACTTTGTACATTAATGAATGCAAAATGAAACTGTAACAATGAATAGCTCTAAAAACAGTGTAGGAGCTCTCATTTAGTAAGTTTTTATTCATGCTATTTACTTTGTTTATTGTGTTCTGTCACTATTGCCTGTCTAAGCATTCCCCATATCTGTAGTCTGAATAATGGTCATGCTAACAGTAAACTGTAAAAACATTCATTTTGCTTACTGTACTGAATTCTTATTCTAGTTTTTCATGTGGGGTTATGAATAAAGGCCCTAATATCTATGTGCCAGGAATAAACTAAATGCCTATGTGACATAGATTTGACTGTTCTGACCCTACTTGTTTTTATTAGCTCTCTGAGAATTATGATCACATTTTCATAACTGTTAGAGGTTAGTATAATTGCTTTCCTTGCACATAGCTTTTTGTTAAAAGCAGAACTTAAACAGATTCAACATACAGTCGTGTCTGGGCTATGATTCATTTCTTTGTTTTTTCAACCAAAGGTCACTTGCTGTACGTAGAGATTCCATGCGTTGTTCTGCTATCCAGTCAGTGTTAAGTGGCACTGCAGTGAACTGTAATCAAACATCTGGAAAGTTCCCTGCCCGTAATATGATACGTGACCCCCAGAGATTTTCCTACCATTGAAATAGACTTGGCTTTGATAAATGTAAGAGGTCTAAGGTGTGGACTAAATTTTGGCATTATTGAACCAAAAATAGATTTCCTTTTGTAAGAGTGAAATTAGTATTTTTGTTGGCGATAGAAGCTTCTAGTTTCCCACTGCTCAGTCAGGAATACAGAGCACATAAAATACAGTGCAGTATTTTAAATGAATGCTGTGTATTACTTACTGTAGCTTTGCTGATTCTTTTGATTTTTTTAAACCTTCTTTGTCTTATTTTTCATCCAATGCATGCTTTCTTTACTGTGCCTGCAGTTTCCCATTTCATTGTTCTGTGTGAAATCAAAAAAAGGAAAACTAATTTTGATGTGGGCTGGACTACATTTTATCATATTCTTAGCTGCTTTGAGCTCCTTCCATTCAAAATGTCATAAGCCACTGTGCTGAATGATTTATTTATTTTACAACAGCCAGTGCTCTGACACCCTTTTTCAGCACATTTTTATATATACAGTCATTTCCCACTGCAAGTTGGAGATTATTTGCCCTTGGAACTGTTATGACCTAGTAAATAAAGTAGTACACATTAAAATAAATAGCATCCTATGAACCTGGGCGTGATTTTTGCAGCTTCAGTTGTAGAGCTTGAAATTCTAAGGGAGTCCTTTAATAAAATAAAACTTCCAGCTTGCCTTTAAAAAGACAGTATTGTGATTGTCTTTTATTAATGTTAACATTTCTCTTTGCTTCAAAAATAGTACACTTCTTACAATTTTAGACTATATAATAACATTCATACACAAGTAAAATTGTCTGGACATATGCCTCAGCCTTATATATTTTCTTTTTCTTTTCTTCTTGTCTGTTGGGATTGGTCTAAAAGGTTAGAGTACTGTATGATATGAAAGACTGCTCATACAGAATTTGTTGGCAGATAGGGACCAGGAGGCACACTTGTCCATTTCCATACCTCCGATAATGGATAGCTTGGAAAGTCCTAATCAATTGATACACTTCTTTTTCTTTTATTATACAATACTTGCTGCATGGACCTTCCATGTATTTTTGAATTTCATTACACTGTTTGATTTTGCTGTTCTACCTGAAAGGCTTTTTCAAATATCTCTGTGGAAAAGAGTTGAAATTATCTCTGATGCAGTGGTAGTCAGCTGGCAGTGTGAATGTACACTCTAGATAATGGTCCCTGTTGATGTGACACCTTGCTCAATATGCAAAAATGGGAAAAATTGGATCACGGATGGCTAGATCTCCGAGGCACTGTTTGTACTCAGAGCATGCATACCTTTATTTCTGCTCATTTCCTTTTCAAAATATTGTTGCCTTTTTTGGGGCTTTTTTAATCCTTTTGAAGTATCTAATATCATTATTGCAATCTCTGCAGTTTAATCTTTTAAAGAAGTTAATATTGTTATTGTGACACCTTGACCTTTGTTAGTCCCTTGAAGTTGTAGATATTTCTATAAGCCGCAGACCTTGTTCATCTTTTGAGATTGTGGGTATTTTTAGAAACCTTAGACTTTGGTCATCCCTTGAAGTTGTGGATATTTTATTTTGAGCCCTAGACTTTATTAACCTCTGACGTAGTTGATATTTCTTGTGACCCCGTCGCCCTTTTTTCCCAGGGTATACATATTAAGGTCCTTTAGTTTCCCTTTTCATACACCTACTGGTACAGATATTGACCCATTCTGTACATTCTGCTGATGCCTTCAGAAATGGCTCAGCTAATAAACTTCTAGTCTCAACTACTAAGCCTAACAACAGAGCTGGGGACTCACTTTTCTCTAATACAGTGGGAAAAAGCTGGAACCAGCTTCCAAGTGAACTTTTGACTCTCTCTTCTACACTGCTTTTCAAAAAACGCCTTAAAGAATACCTTAAAACACATTGGCTTTGTCCCTGCTCTAACCCTGACTAATACTTCTCTCCCCAATCATGCTGTCCTTATACTTTGCTAACCTTTTGTACATGGATGCTGTCCTGAACTAACCAGTTATTTAACATCCCACTAGTATCTAACAAGTTTCCCTTTTTACTACTTTATAAGAATCTTTATATTAGCTTTACAAAAAAAAAAAGGACGCTGTATAAGTTTTTCCATATTTAGAATCTCAACAGTGTTCTACTATTATCTTACTATTGTATAAATTGTATGTTATGCTGTAAGTTATGTTGTTGCCTGTGCTTGGAGCTTTTCTCCCCGGGCCTCTACTGAAAATGGACATGTATCCAGTTAGACTAGCCCGGTCAACAAATGTAAAATAAATAAATAATATGAGGAATGTGGACATCCAACATTAAGGAGCTGTCTGGCAGTGCGCATAGATGATTAAGGTTATGAACTACTAACAAGCTGCTTCCTGTCATTCAAGTTTTGATTCCCCCGGCCTCTATTTGCTTGCTGTGTGACTCTGAGCAAGCACTTAACCAGGCAGCATTCATGGACTGAGTCCAAAAAAGTCCACATGGATCAGTGCTCTGCCTTTGTTATCAGATACAAAAACGAAATAAGCAAGCAAGCAAAGACACAAACAAACAAACAAACAAACAAACAAACAAACAAACAAACAAACAAATAAATAAATAAATAAACAAAAGATTATGTCAGCCCATTTGAGGCATAGGGAAATGTGCTCATCTCTGAAAGTCTGAGCAGATGTCATGCCTTAGCCTGCAGCAGAGTTCCCTAAGGTTAGGACTGCAATAGTGACTGCACTCAAAAGATTTAGAAACATATCTTAGTTCTTACAATCTCTTTTGTATGCTTCCCATCTCTGGACCAGTCTAACCTCCTTTTACTAAATACATTGCAACAGTTTTACAATGACATTTTCCAGTTTGCCTCAGAACATAAAATTCAAACTGACTACTCCATTTCACTTAAGGTACTTAGTTGGCTTGGATTCAGCCATCATATCTCTTTTACTCAACTTTGCCTAGCCAATACACTACTTTACAAAGTCAGCTACCTAATCCTAACTGATGGTATGACTTTGAGAGCTCTAACTCAAATACGCTGAGACTCTACACTTCATCTAGTCAATGTCCAGTTAATATTTAACAGGCCTGGTGACTGTTCTTTGCTTCTATAGAAAAAACTCTAGAATGACCTGTCATCAGACATAAGAATCACATATGACATATAGAAATTCAAATTCAAACTAACAACCTACATTTACAAGATATGGATATGCATCTGCAGTACTAGTTAAGCTCTCACTTAACTTATCCAAAACTCTGACTGACTGTTAAACTTGATAATTATATGTTGTGAATTATTTTTGTCTACCTTCTTCTCAGTATAACTGCCTTATTCCTTCCTCTTCCGCTCTAATCTCCCTTCTCCTCTATTCCTTTGAGTTTACTATTCATTTTGCTTTCCACCGTTATTATAGAATAAATGCAAATGATTCCAATTTGTATATTTGGTACTGTATATCCCCACTGTAAACTCTAACCTGTGGTTATGTCACTTATCAGTTTGTACATATAAATTTATTTTTTCTCCTCTTTTTTTTTACTTTGTATATTCAGAACAAATGTTATTTTTGAACATTGTAACTTATCATCCTGATTTTTTTTATTTACAAATGTTTATTTTTTTTGTAATTATGTCTTGGAGAGCTTCATTGAACATGGACCAGTTGCACATTCCAGTTAACAAATGTAAATAAGTAAATTAATAAATATGACAAGTTTTGACATGTTCATTAGGAGGATGGAAGGGACAGACAATAAGCCAAAGCAATTATGTGGTGTTTTCATATATACATTTTTACTGTAGTGTAATAGCAAAAATGGAATGCCCCTGTAATTGTTAGTAGGCGATAATGGAGAACATTGGACCGCATCAGTATTTTAGAACATTATGGCAGTTGCGTAATATCTAGGAGCCGCTGCATATCATTTCGGCCACAGCTCTCAACTTCTTTGATCAATAAAGAGGGACAATGCAAAAAATAAGAGGTAGAAAACCAATTATTGTTACTCATACCTCTCAAATGACCGGATTATGAAAAATATTCCTCATTTTGAATCTTAAAAAGTCATATTCCTCACTCTTTCACATTTGAAGGGCATGTTATGCATTCAGTGTTAAGAATGTTTCTAATTAATGTCATGGACAGCCGAGAAAGTTGCTCAACAATAAACAAAACTTCTTGTTTTTATCATATTTAGTGGCAGTAACAGTATCAGGTGATAACAAAGAGGACTGGACTTTGCGTAACCACGTTACTCGGTATTCTGGATTTGCACTTACATGTGGTCCAGCATTTTCCATTATCACCTTGTCAGTATGCCTGCATGTCTGTAACCTTTTTGATAAAGGTGGCATCATTCATTAAGAATTCCAAAATGTCTCCCTTCAAATAAATTCTAAATCCATCAATTAAACAAACAAATGAAACTGGAACAGTCAGACAGATCCATTTCAACCCCTGAAAACCTCTCTGGCACTAACTTCCAAATGACTTAGATTTCATTCAGGTTCATTTAAATCCTCTTTGTTTCAGTATTCAAAAAAAAAAAAAAAAAAAAAAAAAAACAGCCCTAGGAGGGGGCTTAGCCCCTGCATCCCCAAAGCAGCGAACAATGTCCCAATCCACTTACCACTCTACAACCCTTAACTTATATACACACTAACTTCATGTGCACAAACATGGACTAAGTACAAACTCCAAAAACAAAGAATCACATGTGATGCAATGACAGTGTAGTTATCAAACAAATAAATGACATGAGTTAAGCTGAAATTATTACAATAAAACAATGATCAGCACAATGCCATGCTCCAATAAAATGTACCATGCTTGAAATGCAACCTGTTTCACACGTATACATGAACACCTGGAATATCTGAGAAACAAAGTACAAGAAATACTTTTAAGAAGTTAAATAAAACACAGCAGCCACAGGAATATCAAAGGCCCAAGATGGTAAAATAACAGGATGCAAAGAAAAAAACCCCACTCAAGCCACCACAGCAACGAACAAAACTTTTATTAAGAGAAGGATAAGTGCTTTAGTTAGTATTTAACAGGCGTGGTGACTATTCTTTGTCTCTATAGAAAAAACTCCAGAATGACCTCTCATCAGACATAAGAATCACATATGACATATAGAAATTCAATTTCAAACTAACAACCTACATTTACAAGATATGGATATGCAGCTGCGGTACTAGCTAAGCTCTCACTTAACTTATCCAAAACTCTGCTTGGCTGTTAAACTTGATAATTATCCAATATGTTGTGAATTATTTTTGTCTACCTTCTTCTCTGTATAACTGTCTTATTCCTTCCTCTTCCGCTCTAATCTCCTTTCTCCTCTATTCCTTTGAGTTTACTATTCATTTTGTTTTCCGCAGTTATCATAGAATAAATGCAAATGATTCCAATTTGTATATTTGGTACTGTGTATCCCCACTGTAAACTCTAACCTGTGGTTATGTCACTTATCAGTTTGTACATATAAATTTACTTTTTCTCCTCTTTTTTTTTTACTTTGTATATTCAGAACAAATGTTATTTTTGAACATTGTAACTTATCATCCTGATTTTTTTTATTTACAAATGTTTATTTTTTTTGTAATTATGTCTTGAAGAGCTTCATTGAAAATGGACCAGTTGCACATTCCAGTTAACAAATGTAAATAAGTAAATTAATAAATATGACAAGTTTTGACATGTTCATTAGGAGGGTGGAAGGGACAGACAATAAGCCAAAGCAATTATGTGGTGTTTTCATATATACATTTTTGCTGTAGTGTAATAGCAAAAATGGAATGCCCCTGTAATTGTTAGTAGGCGATAATGGAGAACAATGGACCGCATCAGTGTTTTTGTGTAGCTCTCAGAACATTATGGCAGTTGCGTAATATCTAGGAGCCGCTGCATATCATTTCGGCCACAGCTCTCAACTTCTTTGCTCAATAAAGAGGGACAATGCAAAAAATAAGGGGTAGAAAACCAATTATTGTTACTCATACCTCTCAAGTGACCGCATTATGAAAAATATTCCTCATTTTGAATCTTAAAAAGTCATATTCCTCACTCTTCCACATTTGAAGGGCATGTTATGCATTTAGTGTTAAGAATTTTTCTAATTAATGTCATGGACAGCTGAGAAAGATGCTCAACAATAAATAAAACTTCTTGTTTTTATCATATTTAGTGGCAGTAACAGTATTAGGTGATAACAAAGAGGATTGGACTTTGCATAACCACGTTACTCGGTATTCTGGATTTGCACTTACGTGTGGTCCAGTGTTTTCCATTATCACCTTGTCAGTATGCCTGCATGTCTGAAACCTTTTTGATAAAGGTAGCATCATTCATTAAGAATTCCAAAATACTGAAATGTCTCCCTTTAAATAAATTCTAAATCCATCAATTAAACAAACAAATGAAACTGAAACAGTCAGATAGATCCATTTCAACCCTTGAAAACCTCTCTGGCACTAACTTCCAAATTACTTACATTTCATTCAAGTTCATTTAAATCCTCTTTGTTTCAGTATTCAAAAAAAAAAAAAAGCCCTAGGAGGGGGCTTAGCCCCTGCATCCCCAAAGCAGCAAACAATGTCCCAATCCACTTACCACTCTAACTTATATATACACTAACTTCATGTGCACAAACATGGACTAAGTACAAACTCCAAAAACAAGGAATCACATGTGATGCAATGACAGTGTAGTTATCAAACAAATAAATGACATGAGTTAAGCTGAAATTATTACAATAAAACAATGATCAGCACAATGCCATGCTCCAATAAAATGTACCATGCTTGAAATGCAACCTGTTTCACACGTATACATGAACAACTGGAATATCTGAGAAACAAAGCATTTTTAAAAAGACAATAGTACAAGAAATACTTTTAAGAAGTTAAATAAAACACAGCAGCCACAGAAATATCAAAGGCCCAAGATGGTAAAATAACAGAATGCAAAGGAAAAAATCCACTCAAGCCACCACGGCAAGGATCAAAACTTTTATTAAGAGAAAGATAAGTGCTTTAGTTAGTATTTAACAGGCGTGGTGACTTTTCTTTTTCTCTATAGAAAAAACTCCAGAATGACCTCTCATCAGACATAAGGATCACATATGACATATAGAAATTCAATTTCAAACTAACAACCTACATTTACAAGATATGGATATGCAGCTGCGGTACTAGCTAAGCTCTCACTTAACTTATCCAAAACTCTGCTTGGCTGTTAAACTTGATGTTGTTGTTGTCTTTCAGCTTTTCCCGGTTAGAGGTCGCCACAGCGGAACTCCGGTCCGCTAATGATTGACAGTAGATTTTCACGAACACCGAGGTGCCAGTTCGACGTTCAACCTTCAACGAAGGCATGCCCATTTATACGTCTTTCAAACGCCCACCCAACCATGGGGAGGACATTCAAACTCCACACAGAAGGCACTCCCCGCACTCCAGCCGAGAATCAAACGGGAAAACCTCTTGCTGTGAGGCAACAGTGCTACCGCTGCACCACCACGGAAGTCTTGATAATTATCCAATATGCTGTAAATTATTTTTGTCTACTTTCTTCTATGTATAACTGTCTTATTCTTTCCTCTTCCCCTCTTATCTCCCTTCTCCTCTGTTCCTTTGAGTTTACTATTCATTTTGTTTTCCACAGTTATCATAGAATAAATGCAAATGATTCCAATTTGTATATTTGGTACTGTATACTCCCCACTGTAAACTCTAACCTGAGGTTATGTCACTGATCAGTTTTGTATGTATAAATTTACTTTTTCGCCTGTTTTTTACTTTGTATATTCAGAACAAATGTTATTTTTAACATTATTACTTATCATCCTGATTTTTTTTTTTATCTACAAATGTTTATTTTTTCTTTTTTGTAATTATGTCTTGGAGAGCTTCATTGAACATGGACCAGTTGCACATTCCAGTTAACAAATGTAAATAAGTAAATTAATAAATATGACAAGTTTTGACATGTTCATTAGGAGGGTGGAAGAGACAGACAATAAGCCAAAGCAATTATGTGGTGCTTTCATATATACATTTTTACTGTAGTGTAATAGCAAAAATGGAATGCCCCTGTAATTGTTAGTAGGCGATAATGGAGAACAGTGGAACACACCAGTGTTTTTGTGTAACTCTCAGAACAGTTGTGTAATATCTAGGAGCCGCTGCATATCATTTCGGCCACAGCTCTCAACTTCTTTTCTCAATAAAGATGGACAATGCAAAAAATAAGAAGTAGAAAACCAGTTATTGTTACTCATACCTCTCAAATGACCGCATTATGAAAAGTATTCCTCATTTTGAATCTTAAAAAGTCATATTCCTCACTGTTCCTCATTTCAAGGGCATGTTATGCATTCAGTGTTAAGAATGTTTCTAATTAATGTCATGGACAGCTGAGAAAGATGCTCAACAATTAATAAAACTTCTTGTTTTTATCATATTTAGTGGCAGTAACAGTATCAGGTGATAACAAAGAGGATTGGACTTTGTGTAACCACGTTACTCGGTATTTTGGATTTGCACTTAAGTGTGGTCCAGTGTTTTCCATTATCACCTTGTCAGTATGCCTGCATGTCTGAAACCTTTTTGATAAAGGTAGCATCATTCATTAAGAATTCCAAAATTCTGAAATGTCTCCCTTTAAATAAATTCTAAATCCATCAATTAAACAAACAAATGAAACTGAAACAGTCAGACAGATCCATTTCAACCCTTGAAAACCTCTCTGGCACTAACTTCCAAATTACTTACATTTCATTCAGGTTCATTTAAATCCTCTTTGTTTCAGTATTCAAAAAAAAAAAAAAAAAAAAACAGCCATAGGAGGGGGCTTAGTCCCTGCATCCCCAAAGCAGTAAACAATGTCCCATCCACTTACCACTCTACAACCCTTAACTTATATACACACTAACTTCATGTGCACAAACATGGACTAAGTACAAACTCCAAAAACAAGGAATCACATGTGATGCAATGACAGTGTAGTTATCAAACAAATAAATGACATGAGTTAAGCTGAAATGATTACAGTAAAACAATGATTAGCACAATGCCATGCTCCAATAAAATGTACCATGCTTGAAATGCAACCTGTTTCACACGTATACATGAACAACTGGAATATCTGAGAAACAAAGCATGCCCAAGATTGTAAAATAACAGGATGCAAAGGAAAAAACCCACTTGAGCCACCACAGCAAGGACCAAAACTTTTATTAAGAGAAGGATAAGTGCTTTCAAGTCAAACGACTCTTCTTCACATGCATAAAAACATACACACCAACCTTTAATTTAAATTTCAATCCACCAATAAAAATCAAGACAAGGGCCAATGCCCCCTTAATACAGGCTTTAAAGGCATAACACCATTCAGCCCTGGTAGCCGATCCGCCTGCAGTTCTACTTTCGACCTGAGTTCACTTAATTCTGTTTGGTGTCAAATATCACCACCCCTTCTATTTAAAACTTGTATTTTGAATTGTATTTGTTGTTGAACATGACTATCCAATAATAGATGTTGATAGAATTATAGATGGCTGCAAAAAGATGAGATGAACCAGAGGGAAACTGTGGTTTGGACCGGGACCACAAAGGAATTCTATGGCTTCTGCATGTACTGGCTGTGGTGATTTAAGAGTGGTACTGAAATATAGTCATGATATTCAGAAGATCTGTTTTATAATTAGGAAGAATTGGAAGATCCTTCAAACTGATGACCATATTAAGAGGATTGTTGGAAAAACATCATTGTTCAGTTTTAGGCATGGAATGAACTTGAAGTGCTTACTGTGTAAAGATGTTTTTCCACCCATGAATGAGTTAGGGATGCAGAGATTAAGTAAAATAGGCACCTATCCATGTAGGGGTTGTAAAGGGTGCTGGACATTAGTAAATCAAATTATTTCTGTCATCTCGTGACAAAAAAAGTCTATACATTGCGCCTATATGCCACCTGTCACACCACGAATGTAGTATATCTTGCTAGGTGTACACATTACATGTCATATTACGTTGGTAAAACAAACTGGATGTTGAAGGCGAGGATTCAACAACATATGTGTGATGTGCACCTGATGGTGGAGCATAATGCACTTGCTCAACATATTAAGATCCATCCTGGGCATTCATTTGGTTTTATAGTGCTGCACATACAAGTTTTAAATAGAAGTTGTGGTGATATTCAACACAAAACAGAATTAAGTGAACTCAGGTGGACAGCAGATCTGCAGGCAGATCGGCTATCAGGGGTGAATGGAGTTATGCCTTTAAAGCCTGTATTAAGGCGGCATTGACCCATGTCTTGATTTTTATTGGTGGATTGAAATTTAAATTAAGGGTTGGTGAGTGTGTGTGTGTGTGTGTGTGTTTATGGATCTGAGAAAGAGTCATTTAACTTGAAAGCGCTGATCCTTCTCTTAATCAAAGTTTTGGTCCTTGACATGGTGGCTCGAGTAGTTTTTTTTTTCCTTTGCATTTTTAAGAAGTTACTAAAACTTTGTAGTGTATGGTGATGGACAGGTTGACATACGAGATCAGACAGGAGTCCCCATGGACTACGATGTTTGCAGATGACATTGTGATCTGTAGTGAGAGATGGGAACAGGTTGAGGAGACCCTGGAGAGGTGGAGATATGCTCTAGAAAGAAGAGGAATGAAGGCCAGCAGGACTAAGACAGACTATATGTGTGTGAATGAGAGGGAGGATAGATGAATGGTGAGGATGCAAGGAGTAGAGGTGGTGAAGGTGGATGAGTTTAAATAGTTGGGGTCAATAGTTCAGAGTAACGGTGAGTGTGGAAGAGAGGTGAAGAAGAGAGTACAGGCAGGATGAAGTGGGTGGAGAAGAATGTCAGGAATGATTTGTGACAGATGGGTACCTGTAAGAGTGAAAGGGAAGGTCTACAAGAGGGTAGTGAGACCAGCTATGTTATATGGGTTGGAGACAGTGGCATTGACAAAAAGGCAGGAGTTTGAGCTGGATGTGGCAGAGTTAAAAACGTTAAGATTTGCACTGTGTGTGACAAGGGTGGACAGGATTAGGAATAAGTATATTAGAGGGTCAGCCCAGGTTGGAAGGTTTGGAGACAAAGCCAGAGAGGCAAGATTATGTTGGTTTGGACATGTGCTGAGGAGGGATGCTGAGTATATTGGGAAAAAGATGCTAAGGATGAAGCTACCAGGTAACAGGAAAAGAGGAAGGCCTAAGATAAGGTTTATGGATGTGGTGAGAGAGGACATGCAGGTGGTTGGTGTGGCAGAGCAAGATGCAGAGGACAGGAAGAAATGGAACAGGTGATCCGCTGTGGCGACCCCTAATGGGAACAGCCGAAAGAAGATGATGATGATGATGACTAAAACTTTGTAGTGTACAGACTCAAGGCAGTCATGTGACTAGAGTAGTGTGCTTTATTAAATACCAAGAGTTTAGTAATATTTGGATGCTTGTGCAGACAGCATTTTATTATAAATAATTTGTGTTTTTTGTAAATTTTACAGGTCAGAAAATAACTGCTTCTACCAAACTGAATTTTGGAGTACTACACTTTACAAATGAAGCATGCAGTGCAAAGCTTTAAACTTGAAGGTTGCAAATTGATAAAAGGCAAACCAAAATCAGCATCTTACAATTGCCAGCATTGTTGTGGCTTTTAAGTGATAAATTTAACTCTGACTTACTCAAAATAGAAGGCATGCAAGTCATTTAATCTTTATTTGCAAACAAAAATCCGCATAGGCTGTGCCAGCATCCCGACGGGATGGAAGAAAAATATTTTTCCTTTAGTGATAAAACTACATGAATCATAGATATTTACTTATTCATTTATAGCTCACTACTCCCCTGACATACTAACCATTACTGAGACATGGCTAAAACCTAATACCTAAAATGAAGAAATTCTCCCACCAGAATATATCCTATGACTGGATAGAGTGGGTAAAAAAGGAGGTGGAGTTGCTATCGTCTACAAAAATACAGTCAACATCAAACCTCTACAAACCTCCATACCTAAATTTCAAAATGCCGAAACATTAGGTTCAACCCTAAGCATAAATGGCACAAAAAATATTATCATTCTTTGTTGTTATATTCTCCCAGGTAATAACTCTCCCATCATTGAAGGAATGTTACAATGGGCCACAGATAATCTCCATCAAGAAACCATCTTACTAGGTGACCTGAACACTGATTGGTCGGCCTGTACCTCTTACAATCCCATTAACCATATTAATCTTTACAGTTTTACCCAACTTATCCAAGAACCCACTAGAATCGACAACCCCCCCCCCCCACAAACAGTCTATTCTGGATTGGACACTAGTTAACTGCTCCAAACAAAGCTATCAGACAGGTTGCCTTCCTGATAGTCTTAGTGACCATCTCCCCACCTTCTTCCTGTGGAAACATGACAACATAGCCAAACTCATTGTTTTTAGACAAGTCAGAGACGATCGTAAACTAAATATACAAGAACTAAACAGTATTCTAAAACATAGTAACTGGAAACCACTATAAACCCTAAATCTAGACCAAGCCGTTGACTACTTCAACAATATTCTCATCAATATCCTTGATAGACTTGCACCAATTAGGAAAATAAGAGTCAAGTCAAACTATGTACCATGGTTAACAAGGGAAACTAGAGCCCTTCTAAGGTCAAGGGATAAGGCTTGGAGAATTTGGAAGAAATACAATAATAGCCTAGCCAAACAAAGTTACCTACAACTTAGAAATCAGGCCAAGAGACAAACTAAACTCAGTAGACAAAATTACTTCCTCAATATCCAAAATAAGCATTCAAAAGATCGTCAAAAGTTTTGGCATGCCATTAACTCTCTCCTAAAACCTGGCAAAATTCTCACTCCTAACTCCATAAATGACAACAAGGACATTGCCTCCCAATTCAATCACCACTTCACAGAATCCATCTTAACACTATCCTCCCAACTATCCAAAAACAGCCCTACATATAACCCAACCAAATGCCCTGACAACATCCTATCCTTTGCGCTTCCACCCATTCCCACCTCAGCAATTGAAAAACACCTCCTAAAACTGAAACCTACCAGCCTTGCCGGTGACAGTCTACCAGCCAACTTCCTAAAATTAGCTGCTGAATCCTTATCCTACCCTATTTCTATTCTTATCAATCGCTCAATACAAGAAGCATGTCCCACAGCTGTGGAAGGTATCATACATTATTCCACTACATAAAGGCGGAAACTCTTATGAATACTCAAATTATTGCCCCATTGCCATTCTATCCCCTTATCTAAAATACTAGAGAAATGTATACATACATAGGCAACAATCTGTCCAATGGCAAAGTGTACTATCCCCCTTACTTCCAACTACCATAGGTGTACCACAAGGCTCCACATTAGGCCCACTTCTTTTCTCTAGATTTATCAGTAATCTTCATACCACCACACAGCATGCTTCACTTATACAATATGCTGATGATTCAACAATTATCTGTTCAGCTCCAAAACTTTCCACCCTACAACAACTCACCCAGGAATTCTTTAGCTCTGTGCAAAGTTGGATCACTCAGATCCAACTTATCCTAAACCCTAATAAAACCAAATTACTACTTTTCACCCCCAACAAAACCATTTCCACCCCTCTATCCTTCACTATTTCCTCCAAAAATGGTACTGTTCTCTCTCCCTCTGACCATACCAAACTCCTAGGCAATGAAATTGATAAAAATCAACGTCCACATTTGACAAACTATTAAAAAAGTCCATAAAAAAATGGGAACACTATATAGGCACAGGAAATCCCTCTCGAAACAAGCACGGATTACCCTAGCCCAAACCCACCTCTTGTCTACACTAATGTATGCTGCTCCAATTCTTACCCAGCTAAGAAAGCTTGACCTTTCCAGATTCAAATCATGTTATAATAAAATCGCCAAGTTTGCAAACAACTCCACCTTTAGAATCCACCATTGCCAGGCTCTAAGGGAAATGCAATGACTGGAACTTCCCCAGCTACTAACCTATCACCAATTAGTCATTGCCTACAATGTGGTAACACATCCTGAAAAAAACTGTACTAGGTCAACTTCTCACCCACTATAAAACAACCCGTCCTCTCTGATCTTCCGACAAACCCCTCCTCTGTATCCCTAGGGCTAACAATACTGCAGGAAAAGCACTGTTCTCCCACTCCATAGCTAGAACCTGGAATAATCTCCCAACTGCTCTGATTTCTGACCCTACCTCTTCTCACTTTAAAAACTCCCTTAGAACACATTTAAACAATAAGTGGCTATGCCCATGTGTTACACAAGTCCTCAAATTATTCCACTTATATACCTCACTTCCTAATATACCTACTGTAATATATATTACAGTCTAGGCCTTCTCCTAATGCTGATTGAATCTGTATACTTATTCTGTTATTAACCAGGTGTAACTATTTTTCCTGTATATATATATAGGTCTTGTTATGTCTTCTGATGTATACTGTATTGTAACATACTGTTTGAAAATTCTCTCTATACTGTATTTTAAAAATTGTGTAAAATTTTACTTACTGTGGAGTTTTTCTCACCGGGCCTCCACTGAAAATGGACCTGTGTCCAATCGGACCATCCCTAGCCTAAAAATGAAGAGGAAAGTATCTCCCCTTGAAGATTCTAATACTTTACATTTGGAGGTAGACACACTGGTTTACGTTGACCAGATGTTCTTCTCCTATGTTTTTGACACTGAAGACACCTTATTCACTGAATCCCCAAGAGCATTTCTCATTTGGAGACACCTTCAGTCGAATGACGGACCTCCTCAAATGGGAAACCAAGGACTACTCAGATCCCAAGAACAGGTACAGGGATCTTCTGGGACAACTAGAGTCTAAACCCTTATCTAGTTCTCCAGTTATTGAAATTTTGGAGGATGCATTCACTGTTGCATCTTTGGAGGTGGATTCCTAACCCCCTTCTCCTAACAAGTCTGACTGTTTCTGCAATGTCACAGATGCCTGGAAATAATTTATACAAGAACCAAACAGCTGATCCAGCTATGGTGTCCATGGACAGCAGAAGATCCTCTGGGGCTCCAACCGAAATCCCAGTCTGCACTTTACCTATTAGGGAGAAGGTTTACACCTCTGAATTGATAATGTTCTAAGGGGCTCTCATGTCCGCATTTAAGGACAAGGTAAAGGATATAGAAGATAAAGCTTTGAGAGTTAAAGTGCTGGATCATTACAATCCTGCCACCATGGTTGGCAAACAGTCTATCAAATATGGTTAAGGTGTAGCTGATACATCATGTTGGGTGCCAGCGATGGGGTCTGCTACTTTGATTCATGCATGGCTAATGACACAGGTCCTGACAGAACAGGTGATGATAGAGCTCTTTAATGCCCTGTAGGCAAGGAACTGCTGGTTAGAGTCTCAGCTGAGCTGTTGTTTAAAGAGCTGGAGGCAAAGAAGAAGGTTGGCCATGTGGCCTAATGGATAAGGCATCTGACTTCCGTTCAGAAAGTTGCAAGTTTGAGTTCTGCCATGATTGTCCAAAAAGCAACACAGCAATTGTAGAAGATTTTCTTATGATCAGATATTTTATTTGAAACAATACCCTGTCCCACTCAAGGTAATGTTGAGAAACTGGAGAGTTTAGGCATAAACTCTTATGTCACCCAGTGGATAGCTAGCTGGCTCAGAGATAGGACCCAGGATATTAGAACTGGGGAGTCCACTTCTGTAAAGAGGCTGATCACAAGTGGAGCCCTGCAGGACTTTCTCACACAGGTACTTCTCTTTGTGTTTTTTTTAGGTGGGCATCTGTGGTTGATTTGACAGATGCCATGTTGATCCTAGACAATGCATACATTTTTTTTTTAATTCAAAATGTCTTGGAGATATTTGCTGTCTGTTTGATGGTTTTCTGGTTGCACCTCACCCAGTGGGGACAAGAGCTGATGTATTCTGTTTCCAAACAAAATAAACACTAACTATGAAAGTCTTTGATGAGAAATATGTATTTTGCAAGAAATTCACTTAGTCATTTTAGTTACTGACATAGAACCTAATGCCTGATAACTAGCAGCCTACACAAGTTGTAGCAATAACCACAGCCTAAAACTATTACATTGGAATTAGACAAAGCAATAAACAGAAAGCAGACTTTCCAAATTGCGTATTTATTTGTGCTATGGAAGTAAGGCTGAATTAATGTACCATTAGCTAGTAGCACTTGCATTAACTTCAGAATCTTCCTTTAACAGACAGTGATGAGAAAGAATTAAAGATAGTGAAAGTGGACATTCCTCTTTTACCACAGATGTCCTGATGCTCACATAGGAGGGTATCCATCTGGCTGACAGGGGAAGGGTGATAAGCTGTTGAAGTCAGGCTAGATGTTGTGCTTTCTGTGACAGAAATCCCTCACTATTGCAGCAATGAACAGTATGAAGAAAGTATATTATAACTGAATTTTCTTCACACCAGAAGTAAAAAAAAAAAAAATCATATAAATGACCAGCAGGAAAAACATATATTTCCACTGCAACATACCAGAGCTCAGACACTATGGTCTGGAGCAGCTAACTTTGGAGTGAAAGCCAGCATTAAACTGCATTTGGTAGGATTGCAGCCTTGGGTGCATTTTCTAGATAAGCATCCAATGGTAAGGTCATAAAACTTTTATCAAAAATTGTCAAAGGGATTGAAATGCTGCCTGCTAAACACAGGCATACACAGTCACATTGTCACAGTATGCCACAATTCAATATTCTCAGTTTCCACTGGTGCATTGTTTGACTTGCACTCAAGATGGGTAATGCATCAGTCATCTAGAATATATCTTATCGAGTTGTCAATACATTTTAAGTAAAAAAAAAATCATGTATATGTATACAAAAATGTTTTATTTTATTTCTGACCACTCTTGGCTAAAATGCTGTAATACAAAACAACCAAAGTGGCATGGTCATATTTAGCATTGAACTGCAATGAAATTCCACCAGGGTAGAAAAGTAGTTTTACATGCATTTTGTATGTAAAGCTCCTGCAGTCACTGTTTAAAGACTTCTTAATAAAGTTTCAAAGTTAGGCAGACATATGGCTATTTGCACATAGGTATTAAATGTCTTGATTCACAGACCTTACACTGTCAGTCTGGCAATTTGCATTATGGTCAGGTTTGCATTGGAAGCAGACAATTTCCTCTAAGGTTGGGAAAGTATTCATTGCACCAGAAGTAAAAATCCTATATATAATATATAAAAAAAAGATATATATATATATATATATAATATATATATATATATATATATATATATATATATATATATATATATATTTGTACCATGTACTGGGAGATATCAGTTTTTAGTACATTTCTTAGCTGAATATCCTGCAGTAACTGTCTGAAAGTTTTTAATGAAGCATTTACATGGTACTGACATATACTTTTTCTTTTTTGGGTTCCACAGGATGAGCACAATGGCTTCCCTTCCTATGCCCATCTGAGCATTCATTGCTCTATTGGGACAGATTCCTCTAGCCTAGTAGAGGTTAACGTAAAATGGTAGAGAGTAGGACAGTCTGCTTCAGTGTTTAAAGCAAAAAACCATCCCCCGGATTCATGAATTTAATAAGTCTTACTCGGAAGCTGCAGTTGAATGGTATGACGTCAGTGTGCCATGAATATGCATGAGAGCACGCTGACTCAACCGTAAGTCTTACATGGACCGTGTAAGAAAGCAGGGGGCGTGTCCGACTGCCAAGCAGTCTAAATGTCGCACCCCTGCAAGTGTTTAAAATAAAAGCAAATAAACAAGAGCGAGTCCGCTCAAATGTCCCTGCACCCAACACCTCACTGTCTGATATTGTAAACTCCTATCACAGTTCTAAAACGCATAACATAAATTTTTTTTAAATTCCCAAAATAGCTGCCCGTATTTGCGCGTGTGTGTGCGAGTGTGCCCATTGCTTAGCTCCAGTTAGCAATTCTGACATGGAAGAGCATAAGAAAGAATGTATATGCAAATCACACCAAATAGCAATAGCATAATGGTAGAGCGTTCGCACAAAGAAGAGGCATTCACAGTTCGAGTCCCACCACTCCCTTTTGTATTTATTTTTTAAATCAGTATATGGAATAATACCTAACAAATATGTTTAAACATAACTAAAAAGCAGTGAAATGGCCAATGTATCAGTGAACAAAATAAATATTTTAAAGGATCCCAGTATAAAATTGCCTGCAGTTAAGCAGCGCTTCACCCAGCGCAATAGAGTTGCCCATCGTTCAGTAGCACTTTACCCAGTGCAATAGAGTTGCCCATAGTTCAATAGCACTTTACCCAGCGCAATAGAGTTGCCCATAGTTTAATAGCACTTTACCCAGTGCAATGTGTTTGCGCGGACGTGTGCACCACGCCAACCAGGGCACTGTAGGGCACCGAGAAGCAACATAGAGCAAAGTTGCTTAAATGCAGCCACACCCCCTAGCCTGTCTGGACAGTATGAAAATAAAATGAATGACAAGGTTCGAACCCAGGACTCTGTGCATCAGAAGTAAAGTACATAACCATTAAGCCATGACAGCATAGGGGAAACAGCCACTGTTAACATTCATATACTTACTAATGGTAATTTAACCATTACTAAGCAGGTCTGCAGTCAGACGAGAATTTTACAAAATGGCCAATCACAAAAAAGTGCAGGAAATGCGGCATATTTAAGCCCCACAGGCGGGAATACATGCCATAACTGATTGTAGCTCACATCTGCAGTTAGAATGTCTGGAGTCGGAGAGGGAACACGCTTCCGAGCGCAACGTTGGGGCATCAAGGAGTCAAAATACATGGTTTGGCTCCTTGTCCACCATCATAAGTCAAGACTCCTGCAGTGCCAGCTCCAAGGAACAGAGTACAAGGCAGAGGATTGGAACCGGTTAGCTTGTGACCTCACCAGTGCCACAGGCATTCCTCAGACTGGTGAGCAGATCCGTCACCACCATGCAGACCTGAAGAGATGAAAGCAGGACCGCCTGAACCAATGGATACAGGAGGCCCGTGGGATGCGGGATGCCCCACAACTGAATATGTAGCCATGGAATGCAGTATGTAAAAATTGATAATGGAGTATGTATAATGGATAGGTATGTCTCAATATCCCTTCATTTACTTTACAGCTGCAGGTGACCGTGCTGTGAATTAGCAAGCCTATGCTGATAGGCTGCTAAGGCTGCGCTACCAGGCAGGTTAGTGATTATTTTGCATGTATTGTTATATAAAATATGGGAGAGAGCATGAAAGAAAGTGTTGTAGTCCAATAATACAGCCATAAAATTGCCTGAATAAGGCCTCTGCATGTACTGTCAGATAAAAACGTCAGAGAGGCAGAAAAAGAGTGTAGTAACCCATTAAGAAAGGTAACATATGTCTGGAATAATATCTCTGCAGGCACTGTCATATAAAATAAGTGAGTGAGCCTGAAAAAAGAGTGTTCTAACCTATTAATAAAGGTGTAATATGTCTTGAACATATCTGCCATATACACCATTAAAACAAATAAAGGAGTGAGCCTGTGGAAAAGTGTGTAATGTCATTAATAAAGGTCTAAAACCCGGAATGTGTCTGTGTCACAGAGTTTGACATGTTGTTGTACCCTTGCATTATACAAACAGTACTGTTTGAAAAGGTGCTGGCAACCCAGAGTTGTGCAGTCCCATATAAAGTAGGTGATGGAAGTGCTAGTAGCTGTGAAACATATATACAGTCCACAACAGTCAGTTACTGGCTGGCATGAATAAGTAAATCTGGCACACGTGTAGCATGTTATTTTTCCCCAGAAATGTGAGTGTGTGTCAATTAATGCAGGGTTCTGTACAAATCAAACTGAAAATGTCATGTGAAAACATCCCAGATATGCAGATAAAGAAATATAAATGCAATCAAGAAATATGTAGCAGTAACATCTGCATCCTGGACAGTTAGTATGACAGATATAGTTCAGGCATATATTGAACTAGCCAAACCCATTACACAACCTAATGTATGGTGGCAAGTGTAATAATACATGTAGGGGATATACACTTGCAGTCACTAGGAATGTAATGTAGACGAAAAGGTAATTATAAGATGTTAACCGAGGTTTTTTCTACACCCTACTGTATGTGCATAAACCATGCAATTCCACACCTCAATGGGTATGTGTAATCTTAAATATTTGTTGTGACATATGTCCTATTGTTCTATAAATATTTGCATTCACATTGATGCATGTGCCCTGTTTAAACACCACAATCATGATGGCCTATTGCTACCAAACATCCCTGCATGCTGTTAGAATATCCACTGTGGTTCAATATATGCATGTGTTATGCTTGCTGTTCAACTGTTGTAACCTTGGTGTGTTGGTTTAATGGGAATATTACTGCATGCTGTTACAACTAATCTGGAATGCTGTTTTGCTTATGTTGTAATTAAACACACCTAATCACAGAACGTATGGGAAGGCCGGTCTCAGAGGACCCACCTGTCCCTCCTCAGCTGGTGAGTGCACCTGGCACCAGCAGGTCCGGTGCCCAGCCCAGGCTCCCCTCCTCCGTTGGTCCTGTGCCACCTTCGGGTGGAAGCGCTGCAGGGGATGGGGCTCATCCCCCCCGTGCAAACGTGGGCAGAGAATGCCACCTGTCACCCTTTGAAGGGTCCGGGTTGTGGTGCGTAGGGAGATCCAGCGTTCAGTCGCTGATCCCATACGCTAGCTCAAGGCGAGAGTGTCACATCTCACGGGTGAGCCTGCCCATCCTACGCAGCCCCCAGCACAGCCACCCTCAGGGCTGGGAAAGTTCAGTGGTGACTGCCCATGGGTGGGGATCTCAGTTCCACTGTTACCATCTGTGGGCTCATGGCTTGCGATTTCCAAACATCCGACCCCGTCAATTGTGTTCACCCACCCCATGTGTCATACACCACCCCTGTATGCATCTTGTCTGTCTTGTCTATTTACCTTCCCAACCTACCTCTCTGGACATACCTACTTCCTCTACCTCACTTCCCACTCTCACCTGAAAAAAAAAAAAAAAGGGCAATCTGTACCCACAAAAAAATTACGCCCCATACATAGCTGCCCATTGGACATGTAAGCTGATAATTAGAATTGGCAGTACAACATACTTTGTTGTCCTCACCCCTCTCCCAGGGGTGGAAGGTTTCAAATTTCACTCCAAATTCATTGCATATGCACACCTCTGTTCCTGTTAAAGAAATGGGCAGCTATGGACCTTCCCTACACCTGTCCTGCACATCCCGAGCTTGTTTGCCTACTGTCTGTCCCTCTTTGTGCCCCCTTTTTCACCACTTTCCTATCTCCCCATTTTCTTTTCTTTAAAAGAAATTAGCACGGGGGTTAGCGGGAGTAAACACTTTTAAGCGGTAGTAAGTGGGTTTAAGCGAGTGTGCGTATGTGTGCGCTTAGCTAAGTATTGTTAAGCGTTGCGCAAACCCGCGCAGACCCGCTTACAACTGCTTAAAAGTGCCTTAGTCACTCTATGGCAGGGCTCTTGTTCTGTTGAACAGCAAAAGAAAAATCCTCTGCCACTCTCGATCCCCAGACCATTGACACAATAGACTGCATGAATTACCACTAAGCCACAGCAGATATACAAATAATTTGCTTCTCACATAAATATATCATGCATTACAATGAATGTAAATGGAAAATAGGAATGGTATAACACAAATCCTGTTCTGTGGGTCTTTACCAGCAGTTGTTGTGGAATTGCATGACATGACTGTGAAAGGAGAACCAGCCATCCTAGCAGGGAATAATGTTACAGTAGCACCTTACAAACACCACACAGTATCAGATCAGGATAAATACTGGCAAAGGTGAATAGGGCAGAGGCAAGACTCCCCAACTGAAACTGATTTACAGGGATGTTCCTGATTTGTAAACCAATGTTAGCTGTGCCCCACTGAATCACTCCAAAAAGTACTAACTGTAGGCAGACAAGTGTGGAATCACACGTAGTGTATAATGCCTATAGGTGAGAGTAGACACTGCATGCACGTCAGAAAAGGTATACTTATACATATGCTCTGATTCCCAATAAAGTCTCAACTGCAATATGTCAGTAATATATTGCAGATGTATCTCACTTATATGTACCTTTCACTGAGGCCATTCAAATATATACCTGAGAGTATGTGAGGCCTGGCAGAGGCAGGAACACACATGCATATCATCATTACTGCTGTTATACACTCTGCAAATAGCTCTGGAAGGAGTTCCACAAGCATGCCCTTATGTAGGAGTACAACACAGAAATATCACAGGATGTAGCCATGTACTGCTAGTAAACAACTGTGACAATGCCAATGTGCCACTGCTGAAAAGACTGGTGTGGTGCACAGACAAAGTATACTAGGCTAACCTCTAGCTACCATCCAGATATGTCCACAGGTGTGAGCTACACAGACAGACTACTTGCTTTGATAGACTAACAGGTACACAGCAACCCTGTATGTTCAGCAAGATAAACCTCACATGATAATAAAAATGCTCTTTGCAGTTCTGCACCCCTACCCAAAGGTACAACACACCTGTGTATTCAGGCAAAAACCAGGGTGTAGGTAGGCATACTCAATACTGAAATATGTCCAGTTGTGTTGAGCAGCCTGTGCTGTCAACAAAAACAAACCACAAACTGTGCAGAAGTGAGTAACGTAATAATTACAGTATAGCAGTTCACAAACACTGCATGTGCTACAGGAATACAGTGCAATAACCATATTTGTATGGCAGTTAATTGTGTAAGTGAGAAAAAAGTACATACTCCCATGTATCCTGTGCTAGCATTTGGAGGGGTGCGTACATGTCTACACTGAGATGTGTGTACTGGAAGCAGCAACATTCAGGTTTGAGTACAACATGCATATAACTGGCTACAACCCTAGCATCAGATAAGAGACATATACCAACCTTCAGACTGACACAACGGTGTCCAGAACAAACAAGCATGGGCTCCACCTTGGAAAGCTGAAAGGGCTATGCCTACCTAACCTAGCATTTTATAGCGTGGGCTGCAATCACAGTGAGTAATGCAATCACCAAATAGCAGGCTGCATGCAATTACTGAATGGTGGGCAGCAAATGGTGCAGAGGCTGTCACATGCACAAGTGCAGATACCTAGAAAAGCAGGCTGTACCTGCAGTCCACACATGCAATTATATCATTGCAGGTGCTGTGAGATAGAGAGTGAGAGAGAGAGAGAGAGAGACACGGACACAGACACAGACTGAGACAGAGACAGAACAGAGTGAGAAACTGAGACAGAAAGTTAAATAGAGGGCAAAAACCCAAAACAAACCACCAAAAAAAAAAAACTACAAAACCGTGACACATGGAGCAGGGAAATACAAAGGTAAGGTATGTAACTCACATGTATGTGTTGGCATGTAGTAGATGTTCCTGAAGAGTACTCTACACACTGCAAATCATCCATGTGTGGCAGCAGTATGTATCTATCTGTATCTGCACATGTGCATAGGGCAAGGGACATACTGCAACTGTTAATGAAGGGTGGACAGATATCTGTCAGTGAAGGTTGATATGTACATATATCCATGTAGGTTGTAGTGTGTGGCTTAGAAAACAGCATGCAGTGCTCAGGAGCGGCCTTAGGTCAACTGGTGCCCTAGGCAAAAGGGCTCCACAGCACCCCCTACCACACTTCCTGGTGCCCCCATTCTTACTACACCACATAAATAGTGGAAAAGCACCCCTGCTAGAGTGGCGCCCTAGGCGGCCGCCCAGTTGGCCTATGCCTAAGGCCAGCTATAGTAGTGTTGATATATGTCATGTGGTGGTTAAATGCTGTGGGACAGATTTGTCAGATCTGCTGTGGTACAGCCAGTGAGGCCTGCTAAAGCTACAAGGGCTGAGGACACCCACATGCATTCTGCACAACACTGTGCAATTTAATCACATACCTGTACATCTCACAACTGTCACATAAGTGATATCCCCACTATGAAAGGTGGACTGTACATGTTCCTATATGTACATCCATGTGTACAGCAATGGATGTGTACATGTATGTGTATAGATATGCATATATATAATATATATATATATATATATATATATATATATATATATATATATATATATATATATATATATATATATATATATATATATATATAGAGTGAGAGAGAGAGAGAGAGACAGAGAGACATGGGGTCATATGTACCACAACAGGTGTGTGGTGACCAAGGCATGGACTGTAGACAAGTGTTGATACTGCAGTGCCATTCCACCTTCCCAAAACAGTGTACCCATTAACTACCACATAGGTAGAGATCTACCTAACAGTGAAGGTGTGATAAGGGAACATGGGACACAGGTGGACAATAGCCTCCGCTTTGATGAAGACAGTACCACACTACACCTGTAATCTGTCTGTGTGGTATGTGTCATGACAACAGGTGTGTCATCTATGGAAGTATAGAGTAGAGTTCCCCTTTACTCATCACAATGCCCTGTGTGGTATGTACTTCACATGACAACTACACCAGGTGAACAGGCCACAGACATACCTCCCAAAGGGTAATACTGGCTGCAAACAGATGCCCTATGCAGACTGACTCACAAAACCACAACTACACTGTATTGCATAGTGGCCACACAGAGGTGACCTCTGCCAGACATACAGAGGTATGTCACACCCATAGCTGGGTGACAACCACCATGGCAACATATGACAATCCCTCCGGGATACACGCTCTAGGGCCCTAAACCTTGTCAGCTCACTAAACAGCACATGCTGGAGGGATAGGTTCCCATCTCAGAGATATGCCATACACCGGAATAGACCACATAGCAATAGCAAACAAGGCTCCTCCTTAGCAGTTGTTATAAATACCCCTGATGATTGTGTGGGAGATTGATAATACACCCCAGGAAACACCTCTGTGGTTCTGGTTGGCAGGGGCAAGTGAAATCAAAGTACATGTGTGTCAAAGGCCAGGGTAGCATATGGCTAGGCTGCCATAGGCCCTAGGGCCAATAGCATATTACCTACCTATGACACTATGCACTCACACATGTACTTAATGCGATAGCTGCTATGTGAGGTTGAATAAGTGTAACGCTGAATGTGTGCAAGGTCTGTAAAGGTGTGATAGCTTAGTGTGACATTGTATCTGACATGGTAGTGCCTATCCTAGCTGTGAGGACAGCAACTGATCTGTAATGTACTGTTAAGCAGACATAGTAGTACGGCATATGATGTGACGCAGTTCTCCATTGACGAATGTGGTGTCTCATTGTAGGCTAAAGCAATACACATATGCTTAGTGAGTGGTACTGCTGGTGAATCCATCACCAATATGAACTGTAGTACTACCTGAAGCTGTAGGCCTAAACAGCACTGTATGGTGTGTATTCACATTGCTTGGAAACACTGTCATGTGTGTTTCCTGTAGTCTGCACAGTGGATGGAATGCAGGCATAAGGGTGTGTAAGTATTGGCACACAGTACCGTATGGTACACAGGTAATGCTCATCTGTGTTGGCATACAGTGGTGCATTGTATGTTTGTCTGATGTGTGTGTAATTATGCCTGTACAATGGCTGCAATCATATGTGTGTTACAGGGTAAACGTGTGTATCCAGCAACATATATACTCTGTTATAGCAGCATGCCACCTATAGTAACAACTGTACACATCTGTTAGGCAGGGCTATGGCATCAATGACTAGGGTGGTTGATTGGTACTACTGTACCTGTACTTTACATTCATTGCAATGGATGACATCTCTGTTCGTGCATTGGTGTGATATGCATCCCTGTCTTGAGGTTGTGCAATGTGTCACAAACAGTGTGTCAGGTGTTGTTGTATAGTGGTGTGATATATAGAGTGTGCCAGGCAGTGTTAGTTAGTTGTGGCCCGAGAACCAATAAGTGGTATTGAACGTGTGTAACCTCTGACAGACAATAGGATGGTATATATGTCAGTAAAGTGATATCTGTGGGTAAAGGTGTAAAGTGTGCCACAGGACACACTCACACATATTGTTCATATAATTTTTAGCCAGATGGCCCACCAACGCAACCCAGCGTACACAGCGGATGAGGAAGAGGTGATACTGCAAAGCCTATTGCAGCAGTACACAATACTGTTCTCCAGAAGCAGCCAGCACCAGCAGGAGCAGACTGCACTGTGGCAGGAACTTGTTCGTCGGGTAAATGACATAGGCATGCATAACCGGACATATGAGCAGGTACGCCATCACTGCAGTGATTTAATTAGACAAGTCTGGTGGCATGCGTCTGATATCCAAAGACAGCTGCTTGCCACAGGTGGTGGGGTTGCCATTCATCCCCCCCTCACCAGAGTGGAGGAGCTGCTCCTAAGTGTGGTGGCTCCTGGACAACAGCTACATCAACCTCTGACATGTGTTGTAATGGAGGCCGGAGCCACCCAGCACATCCACCTGGAGCAAGCAGGTAACATGCCCTATCTGTAGACTACAGTCAACTGTATTGTTAGATTATGTCTATGTGAGATGTGTACTGTGTGTTTAGCAGTTCCGCTGCCTAGTGTTGTGCAATATGGATAGTTTGAATAATATCTCTACACCTGTGACTGTTAACTGCTGTTGTACTGCAGTTTAGCATACCCACTGTAGCAATGCCACAGTTGTGGCCACTGATGAACTCTCTCATATTCTCATATGTCCCTCTGGTGTGATGGCAGGGCAGCCGATCCATGCTGGTGAGTGTGTTATACCTGCAATGTTGGTAATGAAATATGCATGTCATAGGTGAGGTGTAGGCCATGTACACATAACACACCTACGCATAATGCATGCCATGCATGTTTTCTGTGAGATGTTGCACAGCTCAGTAATGTCAGTAGTTGCCTCAATGACATGCAATACACAGAGCATAACACACAGTTGTGGCAACCCTGTACTGCACATTGGATAGGCATAGTTGCAACACCTGTACACAACATAACACATTTATCACATGCAGTGCACAAAGTCATGCTACATATGACGTAACCACACACCCACTGTAAGGTCACACTTCAGTATCCCACATGTCATCCACACACACATGATGTACCTCAGGGGTAGAGGCCTATCATGGGGCTGTGCAACACTCTTCAACACATAACACAGTCATGTTAGGCAATGCTCCCTATTGGGCACCTCATACACCCATGTACAAAGTGGCTGTGTAATAGTGAATGTAGCCACGGCACTGCAGTTCAGGTACAGCATGCTAGGTGGTGGTCTGTCACACAGTAGTAGCCGTGAGTGACCACAAGATGCATGATGATGATGATGGCACATGGTACTACACCCCATCCAGTTACAGTGACCACAGTATTACACATAGTGGTCTTTGCTGTGCACCTCATTGTTCTGTGTGTGCAAACATATGCACCTATACACACTATGCATAGCATGTTGTATGTGTGCTTACATATGCCAGTATACACATTTTGCACAGCAGTCGCCATCTGTACAAAGAGTCACATATATGTCCTGGAATGCTATTGGGTGCATAGGTCACATGACACACATTGGGTATGTGTGGTGTTTAACGTTGCAGTCGTGTAGCATGCCATGTTATGGCTGGCACCGACATATCTGCAATATGTCCCACACTCACCATAATCACTGTACAATGTCCATGTCGAGCATTGGGATTCCTTCACATCTACATGCACCACTCATCCCATGTCTGTACATTGCATGCATTTGCTACAACTGTGCCCACTATTATGTGCTATGGACACAGACACTGTCGTCAGACATGGCAATTTATGTGTCCCACAGATAACACATGCAGCCATGGTATATATACCATTGAGTGATGGTGCACATGACATTGCAGAGCAGATAATACTTGCACAGCAATGTTGTGTCCATGTACATATTGTGTTCCAAGGTGAACAACTACACACATGCATCAAAGCCATGTATAATGTCATTAGATAGGGCTGTCTACACTTGCACTGCATGGTGTTGAGCAACACATAGTCTGCATGCTGACACGTGTGTGGTGACTGCCTTGTGATACTGTCACCCACCATCACCCACTATTGTGTATGTGTTGGATTGCTGGTGTGTGTGTGTATGTTCTGTGGTGAGCAGTGTATTTCTGTGCATGTGTGCATGTGTGTATATGTTCATGTGTTCATGTGTGCATGTGTTCATGTGTTCATGTGTGCATGTGTGCATGTGTTCATGTGTGCATGTGTGCATGTTTTCATGTGTGCATGTGTGTTAACATCATGTACAGATTGTAAAGTGTGTTTCCTGTCTTCCTTCCACAGGTACTGAGTTAGGGGTGGCTGAATGCAGCAGGGAACCTGATGTCACCGCCACTAATAGTGGAAATGATGAGATATGTATTGTGGCACAGGAAGGTCTGACAGGGTCTGTCGTTTGTCCACCAATCGACAGTACACAGTGGTCAACCCCATCTATGCGCACACTCATACTGCCAGTACATCCCTCGTCAACAATGGCCTTAGCTGAGGGACAGCATACAGTTGGCACTGACCAGGAGAGTGTGGTACCTATGGCACATGCATCCCCTCACAGCAGCCATAGCCGGATTACTGGAATGCTACCACATAGGCGGATGTCCAGGGGTTCTCGGGGGAGCACCACTGGTCGTATTGCCCCTGGCAGACGTGCCCCCGGAGGTATTACAACCTCCAGTATGTTACAGGCTGTAATGCAGGCACAGGCACATATGGAACGGTACACCCGACAGGGACTAAGGGCGCAGAGGGCCCATTACACTGCTATCAATGACAGCATCCGTGACCTTGCCGGTGCCATCCGGAATTACACCAAGGTCATTGATAGCCGTTGGAGGAGACATTAGATGTCCTCCACAATGTGTTAGCCATGAGCCAGGACTGTGAGGGACGGATGAGAAGCTGACGTGGATGCATGCCAGCAACAGCATCAGCTGGCAGTCGTCGAGGACGGACCACAGATCACAGCCGCTCCCGTAGTGGCAGTACCAGCCCCAGCAATGCTGGGGCTGGCCTGTCCATTGACCATCCTACTAGCTCACGTGCACATGGCACTGGCCAATCCCAGTAGGGACATGGGTCCAGTCATCATATCTCTGCTTCTGATGATAGCACCCAGTCAGGGTTGGTACCCGATACTGCCCGTAGCACCACTGCTAGGCAAAGGTACTGTGTCCATGGCCAGAGACAGTGATCTGTACAGCCTAGCAGGTACAGTCTGTGGCTGTCCCACAACCACCTGTATATGGCAGCCACATGGTGGAGTTGTGTGCATGCAGACACACACACATTTACAATACAACTAGGGCTCACACATACACACACACATTACATCAACATTGGCCCATGCAGTACTGTTGTCCCACACACACACACACACACACACACACACACACACACACACACACACACACACACACACAGCCAATTGGATAGGTCAATTTTGGGCTCTGGCAAACCTACAACAACCCTGTGCATATGATGACACCTGTGCCACCTCCTGTCATCTGTAACATTGATGCAGGAACAGGCTAACATGGTTCTGATGCACAGGGTGACATTATAGCAGTGTAGCAATAGTAACAAGTTGCCAACAGTAAAGTGTAATGATATCCTTGTAGGTATATCTGAGCAGGCATTATGCATCACAGCTGTGATAGTCATTGTAGCATTGTTTATACCAGTGTTAGGTCTGAATATGTATTGTCCACCCATGTGCCACTTGGCTGAAGTGTACAGTATTGCCAGCATGTGTTAGTGAGTGGACAGTACGTGTGTGATGTGTGCATTACAAATTAGCGGGTGTACATCTGTGAACATGGTGTGTGCACACTGTCTGCATGTACGTGCATAGTGGATACGTGGGATGTGCGACATACCCTGTTCTACACATTGTTAACATCTCATGGTATCTTTTGATGGCCAGTATGCATTCTACTACAGATATGTACTAACATGGGTACACATGTGTGTATGACATGGGTTGGCACTATGCTGTGGGTGATACTGTTGATATCTGTCAATGATCTGCAGTCTGGTAGTATACACCACCTCAACAGCATGACTATAACCAATCATTAGATGATGTCCTGACAAATGACTCACAGTTGTAGGCAACTCAGTAACAGTTGGATCCTTCCAGTACTATACTATAACAGTAACCAGTGGTATTGACCGTCACACATTCCTGGGACCACACCTGTGTGGCATATAGCCCTCTTAGGTACATGCAAACATACTAGGGATATGTCCATCCACATCTGGAAATGCATGCATTGGCCTACACTGCATTCCCTGGATGGGACGCATATCCTACACAAGGGTATCATACAGACAGATACCTGTTGTCCAATACATGCTGTATAGCAGTAAGCCATCCATGGCATAGTCATCCACATTTACTATACATACTAACCTGACAGTACCACATAGGAGGTAGCCCTGAATATGTATGTTGGGTACCAATGTGTACAGACTGACACATGTTATGTCATCTGTCCCTTTGGTATCCACATATCCATAGGTATTGTGGGGTCCCTCGGTGTTTCACATAACACGTTAGGGGCCTGCATGCATATCCACAGGGCTGGTGTACACCTATAATGACTGTCCATTATTGCCAGTCGCTGTTGTGTATGAACATGACTGACATATACCCCGGCAATTACCCTCACTCACAGTACTCTATAGTACGTGTCATGGGTGTGTGTGGCAGAGATGTCCTTGGCCACAGATCACTACATTGGCCGGGCTAGATGCATACATACATACATATGTGACCTATGATTTGAGAAGCAGCGGCACAATCTGTCGAAGGTTACAAATGTATTCATGTAGCATGCAGGCTTCACACCTATGTACTGATTGAGCTCACATGTACACAAATTTATTTGACACGCAGATACCTGATGTGTGCAATGCACATACTGTTTGAAACATATGTCATGCCATAGTAAAAGCAAAACCCACACTGCATTTGACCACCTGTAGTACACACACACACTCAGTTTTAGCAGGACTCAAACCCCTACCTAACTATGTTATGATACTACAGAGATACACATTAACACGGCATGCTATATGCAATACTGGGTGGTTTCTGTTCTCCTTGAACAATTGTAGGATGCTGACATCATCGAACTTTCCAAAGAGGGATGTAACTGCATACATACATATGTGACCTATGATCTGAGAAGCAGTGGCACAATCTGTCGAGGTTACAAATGTATTCATGTAGTATGCAGGCTTCACACCTATGTACTGATTGAGGTCACATGTACACAAATTTATTTGACACGCAGATACCCGATGTGTGCAATGCACATACTGTTTGAAACATATGTCATACCGTAGTAAAAGCAAAACTCACACTGCATTGACCACCTGTGGCACACACACACACACACACACACACACACACACACACACACACACACACACACACACACACACACACACACTCAGTGTTTGCAGGACTCAAACCCCTACCTAACTATGTTATGATACTAGAGAGATACGCATTTACATGGCGCGCTATATGCAATACTGTGTGATTTCTCTTGTCCTTGAACATTTGTAGGATGCTGACATCATCGAACTTTCCAAAGAGGGATGTACCTCTTTTAATGTGTTTTCCCAGTCTCCAAAAAGGCTACTTCTCTCAAAGGAAATCACACACATACACATCCCCCCCACGCATTAACACGGCGTGCTATATGCAATACTGGGTGGTTTCTGTTCTCCTTGATCATTTGTAGGATGCTGACATTATCGAACTTTCCAAAGAGGGATGTACCTCTTTTAATGTGCTTTTCCAGTCTCCAAAAAGGCTACTCCTCTCAAAGGAAATCACACACATACACACACCCCCCACGCATTAACACAGCGCGCTACATGCAATACTGGGTCGTTTCTGTTCTCCTTGAACATTTGTAGGATGCTGACATCATCAAACATTCCAAAGAGGGATGTACCTCTTTTAATGTGTTTTCCCAGTCTCCAAAAAGGCTACACCTCTCAAAGGAAATCACACACATACACACACACACCCCCCACTCATTAACATGGCGCGCTATATGCAATACTGGGTCATTTCTGTTCTCCTTGAACATTTGTAGGATGCTGACATCATCGAACTTTCCAAAGAGGGATGTACCTCTTTTAATGTGTTTTCCCAGTCTCCAAAAAGGCTGCTCCTCTCAAAGGAAATCACACACATACACACACACCCCCCACGCATTAAAACGTCGCTCTATATGTAATACTGGGTGGTTTCTGTTCTCCTTGAACATTTGTAGGATGCCGACATCATCGAACTTTCCAAAGAGGGATGTATCTCTTTTAATGTGTTTTCCCAGTCTCCAAAAAGGCTACTCCTCTCAAAGGAAATCACACACATACACCCCCCCCCGATGCATTAACATGGCGCGCTATATGCAGTACTGGGTGGTTCCTGTTTTCCTTGAACATTTGTAGGATGCTGACATAGTCGAACTTTCCAAAGAGGGATGTACCTCTTTTAATGTGTTTTCCCAGTCTCCAAAAAGGCTACTCCTCTCAAAGGAAATCACACACATACACCCCCCCCACGCATTAACATGGCATGCTATATGCAATACTGGGTGGTTTCTGTTTTCCTTGAACATTTGTAGGATGCTGACATCGTCGAACTTTCCAAAGAGGGATGTACCTCTTTTAATGTGTTTTCCCAGTCTCCAAAAAGGCTACTCCTCTCAAAGGAAATCACACACATACACCCCCCCCCATGCATTAACATGGCACACTATATGCAATACTGGGTGGTTTCTCTTGTCCTTGAACATTTGTAGGATGCTGACATCATCGAACTTTTCAAAGAGGGATGTACCTCTTTTAATGTGTTTTCCCAGTCTCCAAAAAGGCTACTCCTCTCAAAGGAAATCACACACATACACCCCCACCCCCACGAATTAACACGGCGTGCTATGTGCAATACTGGGTGGTTTCTGTTCTCCTTGAACATTTGTAGGATGCTGACATCATCGAACTTTCCAAAGAGGGATGTACCTTTTTTAATGTGTTTTCCCAGTCTCCAAAAAGGCTACTCCTCTCAAAGGAAATCACACACATACACACACACTCCCACGCATTGACACGGCGCGCTATATGCAATACTGGGTGGTTTCTGTTCTCCTTGAACATTTGTAGGATACTGACATCATCGAACTTTCCAAAGAGGGATGTACCTCTTTTAATGTGTTTTCCCAGTCTCCAAAAAGGCTACGCCTCTCAAAGGAAATCACACACACCCCACCGGTGGTTTCTGTTCTTCTTGAACATTTGTAGGATGCTGACATCATCGAACTTTCTAAAGAGGGATGTACCTCTTTTAATGTGTTTTCCCAGTCTCCAAAAAGGCTACTCCTCTCAAAGGAAATCACACACACCACCCACCCACTTGGTGTTTGCAGGACTCAAACCCCTACCTAACTATGTTATGATGCTAGAGAGATACGCATTAACACAGCATGCTATATGCATTACTGGGTGGTTGCTGTACTCCTTGAATATTTGTAGGATGCTGACATCAGACTTTCCAAAGAGGGATTTACCTCTTTTAATGTGTTTTCCTAGTCTCCAAAAAGGCTACTCCTCTCAAAGGAAATCACACACATACACACACCACCCCCACTTGGCGTTTGCAGGACTCAAATCCCTATCTAACTATGTTATGACGCTAGAGAGATATGCATTACCACAGTGCGCTATATGCATTACTGTGTGGTTGCTGTTCTCCTTGAATATTTGTAGGATGCTGACATCATCAGACTTTCCAAAGAAGGATGTACCTCTTTTAATGTGTTTTCCCAGTCTCCAAAAAGGCTACTCCTCTCAAAGGAAATCACACACATACACACTTGGCATTTGCAGGATCTCGAACCCCTACCTAACTATGTTATGATACTAGAGCGATACGCATTAACACGGTGCGTTATATGCTTTACTGGGTGGCTTCTGTTCTCCTGGTACATTTGTAGGATGATGACATCATCAGACTGGACATGGTAATGTGCGTACACATTTTTATGCAATCCCAGGAATGATCCATGTAGGTCGGCAGCTATCAACAGCTTGTACAGGACCCCGTGAGTCTCACCTTGTGTGATCTATCTGTGGACACATTGACATTCCTTCATATGTCAACACATATCTATGCACAGATTGTTGGTTTTGTGGATATGACATGTGTCTGTCATGTTGATGAAGAGCTGTTCAAAGTCTATGTGGGACATGTGTAGCTCTGTTCCGTGATGTATGTCCTGGGTGGCTGCCTTGCAGATGGTGTAGCATGCTTGGGAACCATGATCTGCACATAAACATACCACAGTTGGTAGGGTTGTGTGTTTGTCGGTTTCCAATAGCTCTGTTTATGACTTCTGCCATGATGCACTCCATGGCCTTGCAGATCAGACTTTATAGGCTTACTGGACTATACTTCCCATGGTGTGTTGTGCACCCACACATGTGGGGAGTGCCATATGTTGCTGCAACACATTCAATGGTTCCAGGTCCTGTGGAGTGGGTGAGGCTCAACAGACTGTTCAGGTGCAGGGTCTGTTTGTTCTGTAGTGCGTGCATGACACATATTGGGAAACAATGTAATCCAATTGCTGCCATGCTTTTGGCTTTGGGGTGAGCTGTTCAACCATTCTACACGTGATATCTCCTGGTATGATGTCAGGGACTATCGTCAGTGGGAGGTCGGTATGTATACATGGGCCTGTCTGACAGGATGTCGGCAATGTCAGTAAGGTACAGTTGTCCCTGACTCAGCACATATATGCGTGTATATTACTATTTATTACATAGCTGAAGGACATGTCATGATTTTCAGTCTGGACTCCTTCTCAGCTACTCTTTACAAAACACCGACAAACCTGAGCACTAATCCCGGTTATACTCTTTTACACACTTAACACCCTACTGATCCTTTGTGATCAGGCTACAGAGTATGTCATCATAATACACTGGCATGTTCAGGGGTCGGTTTCATGTGTACTCTCCAGTCCAACTAGTGAATATTGTGGTTATGACACAATGTCACATCTGCCTCATGTACACAGACAACCCTCTCCTCCTCACATAACACTCACATATATGTGGGAGATGTAACAATATTGACATACAGGACGCTGAGCTGTCTCGACCCATGACTGGCATAGTCTATCAGGTGGTGAGAGTGACCACACACACCACATATCTGTCTCAAATCCACCGATAGTGCCAGCAAACAAACCACATTATCACACATACACATATTCGGAGGCTCTACATACACTCTGCCTAAGCAACAGAGACCTCCAAAGCAGACACACATACAACTGCTACCCCACTACAATGCCCACTACAATGCCCACATGTCACACAGTTCACAATGTCAGTGTGCCACACAGTCACTGCCCTTTGGGCTAAACAACACACTTGATACACTTGCTATAGGTGACACTTAATGTCAAACACACTGTCGTCCCACTCACCAGGCCAAACAAGGGAATAGTCATTTTGAGCTGTCTCTCAGGTGCCAGGATCCGCCACATAAAACATGCACTCAGGTCACTCCAAAGCAAGTCCAGGACTGGCTCCATCATTGTCCATGCTGGTGCGTACAACCTCAGACGTTCCTCCCTGGACCACATGGCATGAAACATAGAGGAACTCTGTGATCATGTAGCCCAGCCCAGTATTACCCTGACCTTGTCTGGCATCTTACACTCATCAAGTATGATGTCACAGTATACCAACAAACTGATCACGTTTAACAGTTGGCTAACATATTGGTGTTATTCAAAGGGGATACAGTGTCTGTCACCCTGGGGTGACATGCTCGACATGCCACGTAGCTTCCCTATGGACAGCTTGCACCTGTCACCCTTGGACTTTTGAATACTGGCTAGGGCACTTGCTGCCACCATACTGCCTTATTTAAGCGGGGCTCAAAGGACAGAACCACCTCCATAGACATTACAGAGTACACGACACTGAGGGTAATGCTGCTCAACACCAGATGTATTACCCTCAAATTGCGCCCACTCAGGAATCTCCTCAGTATGGAGGATAGCAATATCTGTGCACTAACAGACACATGGTTCAGGCTCCCACATGCACACCAGCACTACCAGGTTGTATTTCGTACCATGCTTTCTGACCACATAACTCGGAATGGCCAACACAAATAGGGGGTGTATCCATATACATCACAGATACACATACCTCCAGGTTGGTAGCACTGCACAAAGCATCACAGACCATACATATGCACCTAACATTGTGCAAATCTGCCTTTTGGTTTGTTGCCTGCTACAGACCACACTCCCCAACTCAACAACCTCACTCAGCTTTCCTGGGAACATTGGACAATATGAAGGTCTCTCCAAACACCATTATATTGGGTGACATCAAATACCCACACATTGACTGTGGATAGTACTCAGGCACCAACACCCTCACCCAACAGTTGCTACTATTTCTAAACTCATATGCTATGGCACAACCGGTCACCACTCCCACAAGAGAGGACAACATATTGGACATGATCATCACCGACCTGGGGACTCTATGTTCCACACCTGCGATATACCCCTCATTGGTAAGGGCAGAACATATTTTATCTCACTGGACATCCATATCCCGTCCCCACACCCATCCTGGGCAATCTTGGTGAACTTCCCAAAAGCAAATGTCACACTCCTCCAAACAATGGTGGTATCCTTCAGAGACCCTGCGTCAGTGGTAAGTATGCCTCAGACTGCTGAATCTTTTACATACACATTCTATGGACACCTAGTGGACCGCATGGATCGTTACAGCCAAAATAACAACTGGACTCACTCCTCCAATGGCATTGGACCTGTCTGGTTGACCCCAGCCATTAATACGCTTTACAACAAATGGAGGAAGCTACTATATGATAGAGCACAATCCCAGACAGGGAAGGCATCTGTGATCTGTACTAGCTTTTGCGCGATTTAGCGTGAAGTTGCCCATAGCGCAGCATCGGGCAGCGCTGGTTAATCTAGTTTAAACTATTTCTGGCTCCGCAAAGTCTACTCTTCAGTTTTTCCCTTAGAACTGCTCTACTTTCAATCTAAACAGTCTATTCTCTATCTAAAAAGCCCAGCACTTGCTCCTAAAGCATTTATACACAGGTAAAGCACTCTTAAACAAAAAAGAAAGCACTACATCCACCTACAATCCCCTTGAATACCCATTACCCTATAGGTCCTTTCTGACTCAGTTACACAGCAATCCCTTACACTATTCTAGCATGTCGAAGGGTCAATTACTGGCATCCTCTCCAGTTCAGCTGGTGAATCTGGGAATCTTGAGGCAATGTTACAACTGCCTCATGTACACAGACAACCCTCTCCTCCTCCCAACAAATACAAATATATGTGAGAGATGCGACTATATAGCCAAACTGGAGGCTGAGCTCTCTCGACTCAGTACTGACAAAACCAGTCAGGAGGAGAAGGTAACCACACTCACCACAAACCCAGTCTCACATAGACCTATCACAACTGCAAACCAAACACATAAACACACAAAAACATACTCGGAGGCTCTAATTAAAAATCTACCAAAACAACAGAGGCCTCCAGAGCAGACATCCAAGCAACCACTACCTCAAAACACAGTGCATGCAACACATAGTTCACAAAGTCAGTGTGCCAAACAGTCACAACCCTTAAGGCCAAACAACATGCCTGATACACTTGTAATAGGTGACTCCATAGTCAGACACACTGACGTCCCGCTCACCAGACTGAACAAGGAAAAGGTTACAGTAAGCTGCCTGTCGGGCGCTAGAATCCACCACATAACACAAGCACTCAGGTCACTCCAAAGCAAGTACAAATATGACTCAGTCATTGTCCATGCCAGTGTGAATGACCTGAGACATACCTCCCTGGACTACATGAAAAGAGACATAGAGGAGCTCTCTGATTATGTAGCCCAGGCCGGTATGACCCCGACCCTGAGCAGCATCTTACCCTCACCAAGAATGATGCCACAGTACAAAGACAAAATGATCAGCTTTAACAATTGGCTCAATTACTGGTGTCATTCTAAGGGGGTCCAATGTCTGTTTGCTTGGGATGACATGCTTAACAAGCCACGCTGCTTCGCAAGGGACGGCTTGCACCTGTCACCCCTGGGCTTCCGGATATTGGCCAAGGCTCTTGCCACCCCCATAGTGCCTTTTTTAGGCAAGGCTCAAAAGACAAACCCACCTCCCTAGAAAACACAAGTGGAAAAAAACTAAGGGTAATGCTGCTCAATGCCAGAAGTCTAAACCTCAAGATGCATGCTCTCGAAGCCCTCCTCAGTATGGAGAACATCGATGTCTGTGCAGTGACTGACACCTGGTTCAAGGCTCCTGAGAGCACCCCAGCACTACCAGGTTATACCTCATATCATGCTTTTCAGCCTCAAAACTTGGACCGAACCATAAAAGGAGGGGGAGTATCCATATTCATCAAAGATACCCACACCTCCAGGTTAGTGGCAATGCACGAGGCATTGGAGACCATCCAGGTGCAACTAACTGTAGGCAAAACTGCCCTACAGTTTGTAGCATGCTACAGACTACCCTCTCAAACTCAGGAACCCCACTCAGCCTTCCTGAAGACACTGGAGAGTATGAATGTCTCTCCTAATACCATCATATTGGGAGACTTCAACTACCCAAACATAGACTGGGAGCATTACTCAAGCCCCAACACCCTAGCCCAAAGGTTCCTAGAATTCATAAACTCAAATGCGATGGAACAACTAGTCACCACTCCCACAAGAGGAGATAATATACTAGACCTGATCATCACAAACATGGGGACACAATGCTCCACACCGGAAGTATACCCCTCATTGGTGAGATCAGACCATAAATTAATCTCACTGGAAATCCACATCCCGCCCCCACCCCCAGCACAAAAGACCACAGTGAAGAATTTCTCAAAAGCTGACTTCACACTTCTTAAGACTGAAGTGGTATCCTTCAAGGCCCCTGGGCCAGTGAAAACCACAGCCCACACCGCTGAATCCTTTATAAACGCTTTCTACGGACACCTTCAAGAATGCATGGATAGGGTTACCACCTGTCCCACTTTGCGAGGGACAGTCCCTCTTTGGGCAGTTGTGTCCTGCAAAAAAAATTGAAAAAATGGCAAATGTCCCGAGATTTTAAGACAAAAATATTTCCTTTATTTTATGTAACAGTTGCATAAAACAGTCATTCTGTATCTGAAACACCTAAATGTTATAATAAACAGAATAAGCAAGTAAAATACTACAATAAAAAGCTTTTATTTAGGCAAAAAAGTGAAGTACTGTCCTTTGTACTGGCTGTGGGTATGTTTTGCCCTGCAAAATCTGACATTTGTACCCAAAATGTCCCACTTTGGGCATTTGAAAAGGTGGCAACCCTATGCATGGATCATGCAATCCCAAATAAAACCAATACCCATTCCCCCAAAGGCAGGCGTCCTGTCTGGTGGACCCCAGCCATAAACAAGCTTTACAACAGGAGGAGGAAGCTACTACATGATAGAGCAAAATCCCCAAAAGGGAAGGCATCTCTGATCAGTACTAGCAAAAAACTACGATCACTCATAAAATCATCCAAGGCCAACTTTGAGAGAAAAATCGCTAAAGACACTAAAGACAATCACAAGGCCTTCTTTAGTTATGCTAGAAACCTGGGTGGAAACTCCCAGATATGCTCAGAGTTAGTCCAAAATGACAAAAAATACACTGAACCCACAGACATTGCCAACATACTGGCAGACAAGTTCAGTGCAAACTTCTCTCCCCCGTCCCCCCCAAAAGGAGAAATATCTATCCCAGCAGAGTGTAGCCTCCCTGACATCTCAGATGCCCAGGTGAGAGCCGCCCTCTCCAAAGCTAAAAACACAGCATCAATGTGACCAGACGGAGTCCTGGGTTGCGTGCTACATGAACTCCAAGAGGAACTAAACCCGCACATAAGGCTGCTGTTTAACCTTAGCCTTACTACAGGATACGTACCCAAAGAATGGTGTACAGCAACAGTGGTCCCACTCCACAAAGGAGGTGCTTCTACGGACCCTGGAAATTACTGCCCCATAAGCTTGACGAGCCTGGTCTGCAAAGCTATGGAGAGGATCATTATGGAATTCATAAACAAAGACATTGGGGACCTACAGACACTGGATCCTACCCAATTCAGCTTTGTCAAGGGCAGATCCTGCCTTTTGAACCTGGTCGACTTTTTTGAAACAGTCACTAAGGCCATTGATGAGGGTAAGGCATTTCACACAGCCTACCTTGATCTTGCAAAAGCCTTCGACACAATACCCCACTCGGGCATCATAGACAAACTCACCAGCTTAAATGTAAACCCATATGTCATAAGATGGGTTGCAAACTGGCTCAAGGACAGAACCCACAAGGTCAGAATTGCTGGAGCCATGTCAGACTCTAAGCCAGTCACAAGCGGTGTCCCACAGGGCTCGGTCCTGGGACCCCTCTTGTTCGGCATTTATTTTTCCAAGGTGCAAGCAAACATAGGAGGATTGTGGCTAACAAAGTTCGCAGATGACTGCAAACTGGGCGCCATAATTGATACTCCAGCGGACACAGGCATCCTTCAGAAAGGCCTCATAGAAATGGATAACTGGTGCCAGAGCCATGGCCTTAAACTGAATGCCAAAAAGTGTATAGTCATACCCTTTGGGAAAAACAAAGTACCCACAAATTACCACATAGGTGGTAATCCATTAAGTACAGAAGAAGTAATCAGGGACCTAGGGACCCAAGTTGACAGCAACCTCTCATTTGACACTCACGTTGCCAAGGTGGTTAGGAATACCTTCTATATTACCCACCTTATCATGAAAGGATTCAAATCTAGATCAAGAGAGGTCATTGTGCCCCTATACTCTTCCCTTATCAGGCTCATAATTGAGTACAATGCCCCATTTGGGATGTACCTTACCCAACACCTGCAGCAGTTGGAAAGACCCCAAAAGTACCTCACCAAGAGGATCAAGGGTCTCAAACATATGTCATATGCTGCCCGGCTGAAGAAACTCCAGCTCTATTCAGTTGCATACCGCCTTCTCAGAGGCGATCTATGCCTGACGTACAAGGCCATGTCCAATCCAGAATTAATGGACGTGCTCCACCTCAGAAAATCCAAATCCACCAGAGCCACGAGAGCGAGAGATTTGAACCTCAACACAGAAATAAATAGGACGTGCTGGAGGGACAGATTCATAACCCAGAGGCTCCCTACACTCTGGAACAGAATCCCAGTCCATGTTAGGCAGGGCCCCTCACTGACTCTCTTCAAGAGAAATCTTGACGAGTGGATGGGAGATCGTAGGTTTACCCTGGGGGTCATCTCTGTGTCACTACTAGACAGAGGCACAGTAAACTAAACCCAAAATGGGCATAGTATTCTAATTCCAAGGGGTGCAAAAGCCACACACACTCGGGCTAAGCTTATATATGCCCTAGGGCAGATAGCCTAGTATGAACCTATAAACCTATGAACCTAGCAGACTGCTACAATCACTCAGGTATTTATGTCAGGCACGCTTCTAATGGACAATTGCACCAGACACGTCGGACACTCACAAGGCCTTCTTCAGTTAATTCAGGTACCTGGCTGGACACTCACTCATATGGTGTGTGTTACTGCATACTGACTAAACATACCCTGAACCCACTGACATTGCCATCATCCTGGCAAACAGATTTAGTGCAGATGTGTCACCCCCATCCCCCCAAGGTGGTACTGTCCATACCAACAGATTGTAACCTCCCAGACATCATGAGTAAACAGGTGAGTGCTGCCCTCCACACAGTGGACAACACAGCATCAATGGGACCAGACAGTGTCCCGGCCTGTGTCGTACACAGCCTTCATGACAGACGTAACACTCACATTATGTCACTGTTCAATATAAGAGTTACTGCAGGATATGTACCCACGGAATGGCGTACAGTGATAGTGGTCCCACTCCACTGAATACTGCCACAACAGACCACAGACAATATCGGCCTAAAAGGCTAACTAGCCTGTTCTGCAAAGCTATGGAGTGTATTGTAATGAGACTCATGCACATAGACATGGGAAACCTACAGACACTGGGTCCTACACATTACAGCATTGTTGTGGGCAGATCTTGCCTGTTGGACCTGTTCATATTCTTTCAACAGTTACCAGGTCCATCAGTGTTGGGACAGTTGTCCACACAGCCTGCCTGGACCTTGCACAACCCTTCAACACAATACCCCACTCGGCCATTATGCATAGGCTCACCAGCATCAATATCGACACATATCTGACATGATGGATTGCTACCTGGATCAGGGATGCACCCACATGCTCAGTGTTGCAGGTGCCATGTCTGACTATACACCAGTTACACATGGCATCCCACAAGGCTCAGTCCTGGGACCTCTCTTGTTCAGTATATATTTGTGTGATGTACAGGCTATCACAGGAGGGATATGGCTGCCCATGTTCGCAGATGACTGCAAACTGGGTGCCATAATCAGCTCTCCTGCTGGCACATGCATACTCATACAGGGTCTCACAGAGATAGGTTGACTGGTGCCTGAGCCATGGCCCACAGCTGCATGCCATTAGTTGCATAGTCATCCCCTTTGAGGATGACAAGATGCCCACACATTACCACATAGGTTGTAATCCATTACATACAGTAGTAGTTGTTACGGGTTTGGGGACATGACCTGTTCGTACTCTCACCTTTGACAATCATATTGCCATAGTGGTTAGACAGTACATCTACATAGCCCACCATATCCCACATGGTTTCACATGTTGATCACGTGTGGTCATTGTGCCCCTATACTCTTCACGACCATGCTTGGTTACTATGCCACATTTGGGATGTACCTTACCTGACACCTGCAGCAACTGTAATGGCCGCAAATGTTACTCATCGAGCAGATGTAGGGACTCACACAGATGCCCTGCACAGTTCCGATACAGTAACTCCAGCTCTACTTAGTCACTTACCACCTACATGGATGTGTTGTGTGCCTATAGTTGAAGGCAATATCTGACCCAGACTTACTGGACATGCTCCACCTCAGGATATCTGACTCCCTTGGTGCTACACAATCAAGGGACATATACCTCAGCACTGATGTTAAAAGGACATGCTTGGGGGACAGATTATTATCAGAAAGCCTCCTCTCGCTCCGGAGTGTAGTCCCGGTTTTGCATAGACAGAGCCACCCACTGACCACCTACAGGTGACATCTTGACAAGTGGATGGGTGATCGCATGTTTACCCATGAGATATCTTCTGGGTCCCTGCTAGACAGAGGCACAATACACTGAACGTAAATGGGCTATCTTGTGTGACGTACTATTCACAGGCACAGTGTTCTGATTTGACTGGGTTGCAGAAGCCAAACACACTCTGGCTATGTTTGTACATGACCTAGGGCAGATAGCCTAGTATCAACCTTTGAACCTATGATAATTTTCATGATGCACAATGTTTATTGCTGATACTGTTTGCAGGTTTTTATCATTTTTGCTTTCACACTTTATATGAACCACTTAGGTATCTGCAGAACATATTTGCTTATGGCAGGGTTCCACCATATTATATACTTGTCTCTTGTCATATAAGTGTGTGCACAGGGCAGATTGCTGGGTAGTGAGAGGTTCCTGGGTTAACACATGCAACTGCATGCTATGTGTGGCCCAGTGCTGTACTCCAACATGGCCTAAGTGTGTGAGCATGCCCAGTTCAGACTGTCACTGTTCTGTTGCCTGACATTTGTCTCATGTATTCAAGTGTGTGAGCATGCCCAGTGTGACCTTTCAGTATGTTGCTGTCTGAGGTCCACTACATTTGTTGATGTATGTCTACATGTCCAATATTAACATTTGTACTGTGTGTGTTGAAAGTCAGGTTCTATTCTTACTGCAGGACTCACCTTTGTGTCATAACTCGACAGGGATTATGCTGTGCCTGCAGGGTTTCCGTGAAATACTTTGCATAGACTTATCAACATTTTTTCATACAGGCTAACCACTGCACTATTGTCATGGTTTAGTGGTTCAGTGCTATGACTATAGTGCACAGTATCCTGGGTTCGAGGCCCATTGCCACTTATATTTTCATACTGGGCAGACCAGACTGTTTAGGGGCCAGTAGAGCAAATATGAGCATGTTGGCTTTTGTTCAGCTATGCCCTACCTAGACCCAGCTTGTCCAACATTGCTCAATATTAACCATCATTGCTGGACATTGGCCAATATTACTCTACAGTGACCACATTTGTAGTAGTTGGTGTGTGCGATTTTGTTTACATTGACTTCATGATGGTAAATGCTGTTTAGCACTGCTATATTGCTTAACATATGGCAATCATGCCTCAGGTGTTGATGCAGGGCTGCCTATGTCGGATGCACATACTACACTCCCTATACATGTTTGAAAGCAGGTAGTGTCAAGTAGGCATCCCTTTTACTATATGTGCAGGTCAGAGAGAGGTATCATTTCCAGAGTTCCTACTGAGCCACTGTATGTGCTATGTGTTGCCTCTTTGCCAAGGCCAAAGCATACTGGGCACACCTCCTTCTGCCTACTGGGGCAGGCTCAGGTTGTTCCTCCTCCGAGTCATGCTCTGCCTGTGATGGCCTTGGCAATGGTGGGGGGCTGTTTGGCCCAGGCTTATGCTGGTCCTGCTGCAGCTGTTTTTGCAGGATCATATTATGTAGCATAGCACATACCATGACAATTTGGGTACATGTAGTTGGTGAGTACTGTAAGGCTCCACCAGATGTGTCCAGGCACCGGAACCGTGACTTGAGCAGCCCAAACACACGCTTGATTACATTTCGTGTTTGTGAGTGTGCCTCATTATGGCGTTCCTGTTCAGGTGTGTGTGCTTTTCTGATGGGTGTCATCAGCCACGGCTCCAGTGCATAGCCAGCATCCCCCACTAGGTGACCATGTGGGATGTCCCCATTGGCAAATGTCTGGTACAGCTGTGTCAGATGCCAGATATGGGAATCATGGTAGCTTCCAGGGCAGCCAGCACACGCATTCAGTATTATGCCCTGGGCATCACACACAACCTGGCAGTTGATGGAGGGAAAGCCCTTGCGGTTGAAGTAGACCCTACCCCGCTCACCGGCTGGTGCTTTGATGCATATGTGCGTGCAGTCTATTGCACCCACTACCTCAGGGTATTCCGCTATTTGCTGGAAGAGACGCATATTGCTGGCCAATACCTCATGGGAATTGGGGAAATATACATGATCACCGACATGTGCTGACATGGCATCCAGGAACTGGTGCAGTACCCTGGATGCTGATGCCTGTGATATCCCCATCATATCACCAGTTGGTCTCTGGAAGGTACCTGTTGCTAATATTCTTAGGCCAACACATACCTTAGTTTCCACTGGGATGGGTTCCCCTCTGTTGGTTCTGTGTGTGAGGTGTGGCTTGCACAGCTCAACAATTTGCTGCAAGAGGTATCTGTCCACTCTATAGCGCTCCACTATCTCCAGCTCATGTAGCCCCTGGTAGGTAACCCTGGGCCTGTGCACTCTTCTCCGTCTCCTCGCTGTGGGTTTTGTCCAGCAGCATTTGCATTATCACCACCCTCAGCATGTTGCATATGTCGCCTTATAACAGCAATGGCAGCCCCTAACATTTTTTGTCTCAGTGAAGCCTTTTCAGTGTTCACTTCTATTAGCTTACTGCAGTGTTGCAGTGTCTCTTGAGAGAAACATAATGGACTATTGTTTGCAGAGTTTTAAGTGCTGGGCTGGGCTAGTGTTCTGCCTGGGTAATTGCCGGATTCTGATTGTTTTCACCTGCTAGCTCTGTTAGTACTCCCTGGTTACTTCCACTATTTGGTGTGCTTCCTTTTTCCTTAATGTTTCCTCGGGGGGGGGGAGCGCCATGCACACAAGCGCAAACACACGCATAGCAGCTAACACGCACGCACACATGCTTACATGGACTAAATCTTGCTTATTCTTCTTAAAATGCGTGCACACCAGCGCAAACGCACTTACAACTATTTACACAGCCTTACATATGCTTACTGAAGCCAACACGCGTGCACACACGCTTACACACGCGCACACTGTCTTACTCGGGTTTACTGGCACGCACGCGCGCGCATGCATGCTCAGCAAGAAACTTTGGTGTTATCCACGGCATACACCTTCAATTTCTTGACTTTACCTGGCCTACCTGTTGACACACCTCTTTCACTATTATGTAAATGTAAGCTGACACATGATACTCTGCTCCAATGAGCTTCACTCCTTTCATACATACCCCCTCATGATGTCACCTATTTTCTACTCTGTTAATCCCCTAATCCTACTCCTACACTCCACTGGCTGTGCTCATTTGCTATGTAAACTTGCGATTCACTATCCTAACTCTCATTTGCATAGGATTGCCTACTAATGCTTAGTTACATCTCTTAGACTGAGCTTCCCCCCTTAGCAACCTCTACTCGGTGGCCATGTTGTCTTCAGCCTGCCATTCCCTTGCATTGTAAATTTATTTTAGCTATAAAATCCACATTTGTGGATCTTAATTATTAATTTCCTGCTTTTTAGGGCACAGCGCGTTTGCGCGGTGCTGCTCTATGGTTAAACCCCGGAGATCGGGATAAAAAAAAAAGTTATTTTATTTTTAATTTGCATCACTTCCCGTTGCCAATGGCCTTATTTTTGGCCATTGGCATGCTTGCTCCTGTAAATTCAGGCTTTTTTTCCAGCTGACACGGCTCCATTTTGCTATTTGCAGAACCGTACTCAGTTATCAACTGAGTACATTTCTGCAAATAACACTACTCCTACTCGGACAGGTTCGGGTTTCCTGGATCGCAAATTTACCTCATTTGCATAGCTTTCACCTGCAATTGAGGTAATTTGCATATCCCAGCCCTGTCCATGTAGGACTAGTTTGGAGAGCTCAGTTGCACGCCCCTACCGGCTGTTCCTGGATCGCTCGGCGGACATGTTGGCTGCATGGAGTCTTACTCTACTCTAAGACTCCATGCAAGCCTTCATGAATCTGGCCCCATATTAATGTTGGACCATAACTGAAAGAACTTTTTAGTGACTGAAGAAATTTTGATGAAAATTTCCAAACCAAGAAGGAAGATTTTTTAAAAAGAATACCATTTTTGAGGGGTGCAGATTCTCTCTTAATCCATTGCTTGGCAATAGAAAAAGATTCTCCCAAGCAGAACTAAAGTCTACTAATTCAGTCTTCACTGCAGAAGTATTTAGTGTACAAGTATTTACTTTTACAAGTATTTACATTTATTTAGCCTTAATAGGTATAAGACAGGTCTCTACATGCTACCTTTTCTTAGGACTAGGAATAATATTGAGTCGAACCATATGCTTTCCTCCTAGTATTGTATTTTGCTTATGACCACCTGATATAGGAGCCATTATAATACTGACTGAATAAGGTGACTTTGCTCACTGGCTATTAAAGGCATGCATGAAAAGCTCTGTTGCTTTCTTAACTGGAGTTTGTATCCCTGCCTCTGCATTCTTAAGATCCATGTGTCTTATCCACTTTTCCTACTTTTTCAGAAATAGCCAAGATGGCTTCACTCTTTTTGAAAGGGGTGAAAAGGGAAGGGAGATGGATAGAAGGCTTGTGCTGGGATATGATCTGAGGAGTAGAGGAAGTGAGGAATTCAGCTGAATTATGGCAAATCTTAGTGTTCAAAATGTTAAAATGCTAACAATTCAGACCCTGTTATGTCTTATCTTTCTTCAGTTTTTATATGGTTACCTTGGACTCAAAAATGCCTACCTCACATACCCATAGCCAGAGCAAACAGACAGCACTGAAGATTTAAAGCAAGGATGCCCTTTAATCAAAGGTATGGCATCTGGGTCCAAGGCAGTCAAGGAAGTATCTGCCTCTATTAATGGCATATTGGAGGATCAAGTGCATTCATATTTACCATTACTTGGATGTTTGCCTAATTCTGACCCCCACTCAGGAAGAGATGCAGTCTGCCCTTCAGCTCACTGTGTCTTGCTATTGGACTCTGGAACGCTTTCTAAATCTTCCAAAATCACAGTTAACTCTATATCAAAAGGTCCGGTCCCTGGGAACCATTTTGGACACCACTAAAGATAATTCCTTGTTTCAAATGTGCTGTTTCTGACCACAGATTATTTTATTTTATTTATTTATTTATTTTACATTTGTTGACTGGGCTTGTCCAACTGAGCTGGGGAAAAAAGCTCCAACATATTATACAATTTTCATTATAAATTAGAACTAAACATCAATGTTACAGGATTATTACAAGGCATTAAGTAGCAATACAATGTTATACAGTGACAATAATCAGGAGTATAGCAAAGCTCTTTCAAGATATAAAAAAAGAAAACATGTCATTAAGATAAATATAGTTTTTGGGGTAAGTGGTTACAAAAACCCAGTTTTAATATAATGTAGTTGCATGAAGGCAAGGCAATTACTATAAAATGTTTCACTGAGGTGATTAGCTTAATAGGTTTTAGAAGACAGATTGAATGAGTAGTCAAGGAAGATTAGAGAGAGCTAGTGAGAATAGTGATTTAAGGGCAGAAAAGTTGATTAAGGTATGGGGAGTAGGGAATGTTTAAGGAGGGAGAGTGCAGTGACAGGACCAATGACTTTTAAAGTGCTCTTTGGCATCTGTCTTAAATTGTTTAGGATGTGTAAGGGTCCTGATTTCTACTCGGAACCTATTCCAGGCAATAGTGGGGTGATAGCTGTACATGTTGTGTCCAAATTTAAACTTGGGTTTGTAGATTTTTAGTAGCTCTTGGTTAGAGCTTCAGAGAGGTCTGGAGGGAGAATAATGTGAGATGAGAGGGGATAGTGTCGGGCAGTAGGAAGGCTAGTATAGGATAGAATGAATGATCTGCAGCTGAGAGAGAAGAAGTTAGTGGGATAATTCAAGCCAGTTTAGGTGTTTTAGAGAGACAGTGATGAGATTTGTAGGCTTGTTGGGCAGCAAATCTAGCTACCTTGTTGTAGTTAGAGAGTTTATAGCAAGGAAATTCCTTGGGGCACTGTATCTGCAGTCTTTGTGTTTCTACTGGCAAAGCTTCACATGAGAAAACTGTATGGAACTCTACTGCCCATGTTTCATGAAAGAACACTTGTGGTGAATCGAGCAGGTGAATTTCAATCAGGGAGTCTCCTTCAAACCGGCCTTGGACACATAGACAGTGACCACAGATTCCTTAGACATAGCTTGGTGGTTTATTCAGAGAAACAAAGATTTTAGGGGATCTGGAGCAAAATAGTGATTAAAAATTACATCAGTATCCAAGAGATGATGACTGTAGTTTTATCCATGACAGCATTCAAAAAAGCATGGTAGCCAGGGAAACTGTAGAGCCTCAAAGACAACATAACAGTTATGCTACCGTCAGCAAATGGGAGAATCCCCTCTAAGCATTTGTGCAAGCCAACGATGGCAGCAGAAAATCTGCCCTAAGGTCAGGTCTAAGCATAATGGTATCTTATATTACATCTCAGGACAGAGTCCTGGTAGAGCAGAAATAGACACTCACAAAAGGATACTAAAAAGGGATGAATTTCTGGACTTGGTTAACAAGTGGGGTGACCTAGAAATATACATTTTCACTTCTCCATAAAATAAGTTAGTAAGAAAATATTGCACCAGAACACCAAACCCAGGAGCTTGGGCAGCAGAAGCCTTCTCATTTAGTTGGATGACTTTTTTTCTTTTTACCTTTCATCTCATCCCTCTTCTCCTTAGGGTAATTCAGAAGGTAGTATTGTTTTCCCCTCCTACTGGGCATGAAAAGGATGGCGTGTGTACCACTGCACCAACACAAAGTCCTCTTAGCTCAGAACAAGATTTCAATTATGTATCCTACCTGAAGATCTTAAGGCAGGTAGTCTAGATGACTTAACACTTGTATCTATTTATGTACATGTGAACTGAAGATGTACTTGAAATCATGAAGGCAGCTAGGAAAACAAATATAAGGAAAAGATAGAAAAGGTTCTCCCTTTGGTGCCATAAACATGCATTGTACCCAAACCATACAAAATTGTTTGAAGTCTTCAGTTAACTGTCAGATCTTGACAACTCAGACTTATCTTACTCTTCACAGATAGGCATGCATTTGCTATCTCTGCCTGCCTGCCCAATGATCTCCAGGTTTACTACTCACTAATAGTAAACAGTTCCTTAAAGGGGCTTTTCAATGTTGACGATGTAAGAAGGAATTCTTCTCCCTTGGGGATTAACCTATGTGCTAGAAATACTGATACTACCATGATTTAAAACAGCAGTTTCAGTAACTTTCAAATGTATGATGTGATTTTTTTTTTAAAGTGGCCATAACTTCTGCCAGAAAGATTTCTGAACTAGAGGCCCCTATGTGCAAGCAGCCCTTCCTCATATTACAAGGTTTACATTCTGCACCAATCCAACCTTCTTGCCCAAGGTAGTAACAGAAGTTTCTTTTAACTAGGTAATTAACCTCACAGTGTTTTTCTCAACCCCCAGAGCAGGAGAAAGGATGCAGCATAATATGCATAACTAAAGATGTGAGAATCACAAAACAGCTGTTCATAGCTTTTGCAAAATGTAGAAGGGCAGACCTATGTCAAAACAGATTGTCTCCAAATGACATAGTCATCTAGGACAACATCAGTGACCACAGCTTTCCTTAGGGAGTAAGCACTCAGGCTATCCTGCAAGCAGCTACCTGGTCATTTGTTCATATTTTTTCTAAATAGTGGGCAATCTAGAGACCATTACAAGCCTAGCCAATGAACTACAATAAAATACAATAATCTATAGTCAAAAGTTCTTTGTAACCTCAAGTAGGGTAACACAAAATAGACCAAAATAAACCAGGGGAGAATTAGAGGCTGCCCCTTCAGTCATCAAGATTTGTCTTGGGAATCATCCCAATAGATAACAATACTGTAACACTGAACAATACAAATACATAATACACTTGTGTTTGAACTTAGCATAATTGTTGATGTTCAAGCAAGTAAAGCACTGCAGTAGCTCTCCCTTCCTCTGGCCTTCTGTTCCTCACATGTTACCATGCTGGAAGAGGGATGGTTAGTCACAGACAATTGTTTCACACATTCTCTGTCTCCTAACCCTACTAGGCAACACTCATCTTCAGAGTTGATTAGTGCTTGGAGAGAGAACTGTGAGAGTTCTTTTCACAAGACTCTCATCCTGGGGTGCATTTGTCCTCTGCAGCTTAAGCTCTGGCCTATACCAGATCCATGCTAATTTAGGGGCAAGAAAGAGCTGAAAATTTTTCAGGTGGATGTCTCTCTCTTAAACCACAGATGTCATGACATTTAGATGGGAGATTGTCTGCCTAGCTAAGGGGGGTAGGTGATACAATCTGGAAGTTGGGCAGGACACATCAAACAAACATATTCAGACATCTGCAGTTGTGATAAATTCATAAACAGATGTAATTTGTTGAATGGTGCTGTATTCTTCATCATGATCAGAGGTCATATACCCCAATGGAAAATGAGTATGATGTAAAGTGTCAGACAGTGGCACTGTGACAGAGGAAGGCCTACGAACTCCCCTTTGTGAGTTCATAAAAATTAAGATCATAGGATCATAGGAAGTTACTAGGCTATTGACCCTGAGGTGCTTACAAGCCTAGCCAAGAATTTAGCCTATGTTCTAACAAGTCAGCACCCTATGCCACTGTCCAGCAGGGACATAGGTGGAATCCCAAGGGTGTATTTTCTGTTCCCCATCCAGTTATCCTGATTGTGCTTAAAAAGGTTTAATGAGGTACTGTGCTTTATGTGGAGGGAGAGTCTATTCCACAAAAGAGGGAGTCTCTGGGACACAAATCTGTCCTGCCAACAAGTCCTATTGATGTCACAGACCAGGTTGAGGTCTCATGTGTGGGTTACTCGAGTGAAGCTTGACTTGTGGATATCCAACAGTCCCATCAGGGCTGGTCTGAGATTGCTTTGTATGCCAGACAGAGGTCACCTCTATGGAGTCTGTAGGAGACTGAGTAGAGGGGCAAGGCTTTTAGCCTATCTGTGTAAGGTAGATGTTTGAGGCTCTGGATTCTCCAGGTGAGGAATCTCTGGGGTCTCTCTAGCTGCTGCATGTGCTTTGTAAGGTACATACTGAAAGGGTCATTGTATTCAATAATCAGTCTTTTAAGGGAAGAATACAGAGATGCTATGAAGGTGTCCCTGGATGAGATACCCTTACTAATGAGGTGAGCCATGTAGGAAAGCTTTCAGTACAATGGCGGCATTATGGTGGTCAAACATCAGTTTGCTATCAACCTGGGTTCCCAAGTCCCTCATGACTGATTGCATGTTTAGTGCCTTATTATCAATGTGATAATTTGTGGGGAAGTCATTGTCCCCAAAAGGGATGATGATGCATGATGAAGAGAATTATAAAAGGACTTCTAGGTACAAAAGATATCAAAGACTGCAATTCTATCCTCAAATATTTAAATGCAGATTAGCCTTGAATTTGTCCCCAACTCTTTGACTGCTTTTGATTATGGAATTTGAACCATGATATATAATATAAATGAAAACACATTTTTATGGCTAAATATATATGATTCTTTTTTTTACTTTTGATATAATTACAATGCAGCAAATATGTATTCTGGGCTAGTACTGCATTTTCCTTTCTGAAGACATTTATATTCCTCTACAATGGAAACTCAGTACAATGCATACTTTCAAACAGTGATAATTAAAGACCGATCAACTCCTGTTTTTGGTAATTATACATAAAAACATATGTCAATTTGCTTTTGGGAGTCATAATTCAATTATCACACACTTATAATAGAGCAAGCATGTGCAAAATACACTTCAAACTTTAATTCTCCATAAAGAATTTTAAGGCAGCTCAGTGTTGAATTTTATCCCATCAGTTTGGATGCTTTCAACAGTACAATTTGATCCATAGCATGACACAAATGAAATCAATAATATGCAGAAATATATGTTTTTAATTTATAATATAATGAAAGCAGGATAAAATATATTATGAACATGGAGTGTATCTGATATCATACGCAGAAATCATATGTTCACACCTAATGTCCACCAAGTATAACAGAGTTTGACAGACTGGCATATTCTTTTTTTCTCAAAATGTTTTTATTTTTCAAATACAGTTGAGTAAATTCCATAGTATTTGTATATAGCATCTTAAATAACTATGTACACTATTTACATCAGCCTGACACTATAACAGAGCTCAATATATACAATGAGTTTATAGGTATAACAATCCAGTTATCAGAATGTATCTGTTCAATTATTGTAAAGTGTCAATGATAAGACTTTTTCCCATGGAATGTTAATAAATGGCTTAGGATGAATCCTTAATTCTTTAATTTTAATTTTCAATAAAGTTGTGGTCTTCAGTAGGCTGTAGAAGTCTTCCAAAGTCGGTATTGTGTTTGTATTCCATCTTCTTGTTATACACTTCCTTGAGATTACAAGTATTGTCCAAATGAGATACATATTTGACTCATTCAAATGAGGACCTTCATACACATTTAATAATACTAGAGCTTTAGATAAGTTAAATGATTCATTAAATATAGCTTGTAAAATGTTTTAATACCATTCCAAAATGGCTTAATTTTAACACAGTCGAAAAAATGTGATTCCAATTTGCATTGTGTATTTGCTCACACCTCCAACATATTCCCTTTGTAGAAGAATTAATCCCAGTCAACAAATGTAAAATAAATAAATAAATAAATTAGTAATTCTATCTGGAGTTAAGAATGCTCTGTGCAAGCATTTCCAATTAAACACTTTCCAGTATTGTGTAAAGGATGTATGTTTTATTGATAATAAAATATTTGATTTAATTTCTTCAGTTAGCTGTAATGAGTGTCATTTTGTTATATAATTCCAATATGAGAATTTGGGTGTTGTTTTATAATTTATCAATATCTTGTAAAATTATGAAATACTATTTCCCATGTCATAATCATTATATATGATTTCATATAGGTATTTTGTAAGTTTAGGTATTTCTTTAAATGAAGAATTACTAATTATTCTGCATAAATCTTAGGAATACATCAGAATGCTTTGCATAGTTAGCCAATCTTGTTGTGGAATTTTGTATATTGTTTCTATTGTTTGCATATCCAGAACTTTTAGTTCTTTGATACATTGAAACCAGCAAACAAATCCTTTCTGTTCTGAGGAATTAATTATTTCTCTGTATATTTTATGTGGATAGCTCTTTGTAACTATGAATGGTGTTAAAAGATCAAACCAGATTTTTAAATCTATATTTGCATTAATACTTTTATTTATTTATTTATTTATTTTTATTTAAATTTGTTGACCGGGAGTGTCCGACTGGACGTGGGTCCATTTTCAGCGGAGGCCCGGGGAGAAAAGCTCCACAATAAAATAAACAGACAGTAGTTACATTGGATTACATAGTGATTAACAATTTAACATAGAAATTACTTACAACATATTTACAGATGAAGAACATAGTACATCAGTAGACAACTAGAATCTTTATCTGTGAAGTACATAACAGGCTTTAACAAATGTAACAATGAGAAGTTCCTGCTGTATAATAAGTACTAGGCTTATGAGCATCTGAGCTTGCTATCATCAAGGTAGCTAGTGGAGGTGAAAGAAAGGTAGTAGTTGGATGGGGTGGATGATATTAGAGTGGGAGTTGCAAGGGCATAGCCAGCATGTTTTTAGGTGCACTTTTAATAAAGTTTTGAAGTTGGTGCATGATGGTATGGAGGTAATTGTGGGTGGGAGTGAGTTCCATAATTTGGCTATGGCGCAAGAGAATAGTGCTTCACCAGCAGAGTTATTGGCTTTAGTGATCTGCAAGTGATTTTTGTTGCTGGATCTTAGTGGTCTGGTGGTGCGATAGGGTTGGAGTAGATTCTGGAGGGATGGGACATTTAGTGGATGGTTTACTAGTTTGTGGGTGAGTGAGAGTTGATACCACTGAAGGAGGTGAGGGAGTTCAAGCCAGGCCAGTTCAGCAAGTGAGAGACAGTGGTGACTACGGTAGAATTTTCCTAAATAAGTCAATGTAATAATAAATCATACGAGTTTTAGTGGGCTTAGGTATGTTATATTGCATACTAATACATAATATGTGCCATGGAAAATTGTTTTTATCTGTTATTAGAAATTTTTTTTGTAAATCAAATTCATTTATTGATATTACAGTTAGTAATTCTTTCCAGTTTGCAGAATAATTTGGACTTATCCAATCAGAGATTGTTTTAGATATTGATGCTTTTATATATGTTTTAGTATTAGGAAAGTTTAATCCTGGCTGTTTCCATGGTGTGATATGATGTATTAAAGCTATTTTGTTTCTTTTAGGAAACCATAAAAATGTTATTAGGCATGAGTTTATTTCTTTGAGTATATTCCTTTCTAGTAACAGTTGTATTGCCAAAGCTATATATAGAATCTGGGGTAGTAAAACCATTTTATTAACTGTAGTCTATCTTCAAATGTTAATATTATTTTGTTCCACTTTTCCACAGAGATTTTAATTGTATTGATAATATTATTGTAGTTTTTTGAGAATAATTCATTATTATCCTTGCATAACTCAATTCCTAGGTATTTTAAGGTAGATTCTTGTTTCCCTATAATGTGATTCCCCTTCATCTGCAATTCTTTTTTTTTATTTAAAAATAAAAATTTTGATTTTGATTTATTGAAATGGAGTCCTGAAGTCCTGTAAAATGTGTCAGTTAAAATATCCAGTTCTTCTAATGTCTCTTTTGTATTGTATAATGTTAATAATATGTCCTCAGCAAAGAGCATTAGTTTAGAATTGTATTGTTCATAAACATCTACTCCTTTGATTTTTGTATTATTACATATTGACTCTGCCAATATTTCAATAGCCAAAGCAAATTGAATTGGTGACATGGGACATCCTTGTTTAGTACCCTTTGTTATGTGTATAGATTCAGAGGTGAAAGGACCTAGCTTAACATACGCTAAATTATTTGTATATATATTCTTTAGTAGATGAACAAAGGAAGGAGGAAATTCAAATAACACCAGAATTTTGAATAAATAGTCCCAATTTAGGGAATCAAAGGCTTCCTCTATATCTAAGCCAATTATGAGTATTTCTTTATTTTCTTTATTAATATAATCTAAGAGAAATTATCCTTTTAATATTGTCATGTGTGTGTCTAAGATATATAAATCCAGTTTGATCATTATTTATTGTTTTGGATAGTGGTATTTTCATTCTGTTAGTTAATATTGTCATAAATATCTTATAGTTATTATTTAATAATGACATAGGTCTATATGAGGTGGGATTTGTTTTCCTTTAGGATTGATGTGATTAACGAATATCTCCAAGAGAGTAGTATTAAAGCTTGTGACTGAATTTGTAATAGAGTTTTATGGAAGAGGGGTAGTATTTTTGAAGGAAAAAGTTTATATATTTTCATAATTATGCCATCTGTACCTGGAGCTTTATTATTTTTACCGTCTTTTATTGTATCTGTAATTTCTTTATAGGATACAGGTGCTTGCAGACCTAGCTTTAATTTTTCTGGTATTTTTTATATTAGAACATTTTTTCAACTAGATTTAATTGATTGATGCGTATATTTTCGTTTTGGAAATGTTCCATATAGTGATTCCTATAGGCATCAAGAATGTCACCTATATTCAAAATATTTTTCCCTTTCTTTTCATGGAAGATACTTTTAATGTTATTAGCTTTTGACTGTATTTTGAGTCTTGTAGATAAATTATGTAGATATTTGGAAGAAGTGGCCAAGGTATTAATTTTTAGTTTTTCTAAAGCTAAACTAGTTTTATGTGTTAGAATTTCATTGTATTTATTGTTTAATACTTCTGCTTTCTTTTTCATCTACAAATGATTTTGATTTTTTTCAGCTTTTACTGACAAAAGTTTGGATTGTAGATGTAATAATTCAGAATCCCATTCTCTGATTTTTTTATATCAAGTTAAGGTTTTACCATAAGTAAGCTTTTAATGAGTTCCATATCACTATTTTATTTATCTCTGTGGTGTAATTAATATCTAAGAAGAACTGTAATTCAGATAATAACCAAGATTTGAACTCTTTAATTTTAGTTATATATGCTGGAATTCTGGAGTTAGAGATTAATGGTTTGGACCCATTTTGAAGTTTTGGTATCAATGAATTGTGGTCTGAAAAGAGGCAGGGAGTGATTGAGAAATGAATGATTTTAGAGTGTAAGTCATGGGCAGCAAATATTTTATCTATTCTAGTTTGGGTACCAAATCTGTGATCTTGATGGGAAAACAACAGATATTTATCTTCTTTAAATTTGAAAGTATCTACAAGATGAAATGATTCTACCCACTTGTTTAAAGCTTTTGATACAGCAGATGTACACAGCGGTCTTTTATTTGGAGTTTCAGAAATATCAAATGTACAGTTAAAATTTCTTCCTAATATTAAGTTGCTTTTATAATTATTGGAAATGAAATCCAAATGTTTTTTAACAGTTTCTGATCCAATACCTGGCAACCAGTATAGATTGGCTAGGGTCCATATTCTGATATTATATTTAACTATTACTAATGCCATAAGACCTTCTTTATCTTCATATTTATAAATGATTTCTGGGTTAATCACATTTGTTCTCCATAAAATTGTTACTCATTTTGTCTTTGTCTTATAAGTGGATTATGCCAATATCACATATTCCTTAGGATTCCATTTGTAATTGTCATTTATTTTGAAATGAGTTTCTTGAAGGAAGACAATTTGTACTTTGTTCAGTTTTAAATATTTCAGTAGATTTGATCTCTTGCTAGGATTGTTTAAGCCATTGGTATTTAAAGATAATAAAGTTAAACCCATCTTAGTTTATTTAGACTGTATTTTTTGTTTTATTGTGACTATTAAACATTTTCATCTGATAACTATAAAGTATATGTTTGAGCTTTTAAAGGAAATTATCTGTTTTATACTTTTGAGTGTTTACCAATAAAGTAATATTTTGGTCAGGCATACTAAAAATGTTTTTGAGAAATAAATTTAAATTAATAAATGTTAACAAAACTAAGATCTGCACTAGCCATGGAATGAAAATCATTCCTAATATGATGGATAAACCTTGACAATCCAGAACATCTGAGCTTCATAAATTGAATTATCATATGGAGATTATTTGTAATAGGAATAAGCAATATTTATATTATTTTGAACAGATATAGTGCTATTGTAGATTAGACAGAATTCTAATACAATATAAATGTCTACTTATTGTATAAGCAATTAATATTTGTATGAAAGATAGATGACAAGGAATTCAATCATAGTAAAGTAGGATGTATCATATAGAAAACCTCAATAAAAGATTATAGCACACAGTTATTTAACATACTCACCCTTATTGATGTCTTTCAAAACTTATTACTTAATGTAAATAGATGGTAATAATATTTATACCTAATGTTTGTAATACAATGCATTTTACTGGATATATCAGAAGTTATATTTCATTGTCTACCAGCATTTAAGTAATCACTTTGTTTGTTGCTAACTTACTTAAAGCATCCAGTTTGTTTTATGTAAACACTGATGAAAGTTAGTGCATTTTAATTACAGTGCATCACTCTTCCCCCCATTTCCTACACATAAGGATTTTCATATCTGTCATTTCTTATTATAAAATTAGTGAAATTATAGGTTAAAAACAACAAATTCACTTATTGTGATTAATGATTACAAGTTCCCTTTCCATATTCATAAACTGTCATTTTATGGCGTATACTATTTTTTTTTTAGATTTAAATGGCAACATTCTATTTTATATAATCAGCAATGGTTAAACTGAGTGATTATTGTCAATATAATACTATTTGTTCAGAATGTGATTGTTATATTTTGTGACATTCCTAGTTCAGGCTTCTATTGTTTCCGTTGAACAACTTTGTCAGTTTGATGTCATGTATAAAATATTAGTTACCTTGGTAACAGCTTAAGTATTATGTATGATCAAGATGTGTTACAAAACACAATTCAAGTTAAAGCAATTATATGACTTGTTATGTACAGTTACCTATATGAGAAAATCATCATGCTTCCCCTTGATGTTCAATATAGTGTATGCCATTTATGACAAGTTAAAACAGTAGTGTTATTATACTCAAGCCCATGTTATTAAACTGTCTATTGTCAATTTAGTATTATTTGTTCAGAATATGATTGTTACATTCTGTGACATTTCAAGTTCAGGCTTCTATTGTTTCTCTTGAATAACTTTGTCAGTTTGATGTCATCTATAAAACAGCCGTTACCTTGGTAACTGCTTAAGTATTATATATGGTCAAGATGGATTACAAAAACTACAATTCAATTAAAGCAATTACATGACTTGTTATGCATATTTACTTATATAAGAAAATCATCATGCTTCCCCTTGATGTTCAGTGTAGTGTATGTCATTTATGACAAGTTAAAACAGTAGTGTTAAAATACACAAGCCCATGTTATTAAATCATGTCTTTAATATCTAAATTCAGCAGACTGCTTCATCTTATATGATGATTATATATTTTATGTCTAGATTTACTAAAATCATACATTACATAACTATTGTGTGTGTGTGTGTTTTTATCAAGAATCAACTTAATGAGCTAAACAAAGTATTGGGAGACCATGAATATGTATACATGTGGTTTAAAACAGCCCTTTTATTATATATTTAAAAAAAAAAAAAAAAAAAAAAGTCATTGCCGAGAATCATCTCGGAGGCTCCTCAGAGCTGTTAAGCATTATTGTCACTCTGTCTCTGTTACCATAGCAACCTGGGAGCATTTGTTTCTGTGTTTCTGTGTACTGCATACCAGAGACTAGTGATGTACCTGAAGCAAAGCTTCACTTCACTGCAGCTTCAAGCATAAATTCCCTCCCTTTCAGCAAGGCAGCAGCCAGGAAAAGAACAGAGAGCAAACAGATCAAAAAAAAAAAAAAAAAACTCCCAACAAGCCACCACAACAAGAGACACCACACCCCTCCAGCCCTCCCACCTTTCACTCAGCAGACGCACAAACAAACCACTCTCCGCCAAAATATCCCAAATCACAGCTCCATCCACCCCCCCCCGGATCCAAGCCAAAACACCAAATGTCTCCCCCAAACACACAAGCACCAGCAAACCTCAATCACAAGCCGCAACTCACAGCTTCCCGAAGACAAAAACAGTGACATACAACAGCTGCTAGACACAGCTGCATCCACATACACCATGTCAGGCTTAATCAAGCAGCACTCATAGCTGTGATACCTGCCATAATTGATATTAACTATATTTAGACAGAATAATGATGACATTTGTACTAAGAGCTTGCTACTATTATTTAACCAGGATATACATCTTCTTCCTCTTCTTCTTTCGGCTTTTTACCCAGGATATACACGACATTTCTAAATCACACTTTAACTGAAGAAGGCATTAGTCTCCATGACAGCATTTTGTTTCAAAACACTCTACTGTTACTGCTATTATATGTGATGTTAATTCATTACAGTTGAGTTTGAACTCTGATGGATGGTACCTTGTTGAATTAGTTAATTAATTACTTAAATTATTATAAGTAAAATCAATGAAAAGCGAACAAGATAAGTATTCATTGAGTTCAAGCAGGGGAAATAGAAATTTCTATGTTTGTATTATATGTTGCTTTGTTTGGCTTATATATAATGCAAATAGTAACCCATCTTGACCTACCTTTGTTTGTGAAGAATTATTGAACTCTCTGAACATTTTGAATAAATCATTACTGTTTCTCAGCTGTTTAAGAAACCCTCCTTTTTTAAATAAAAACAGATGACAAGTGATGTACCATATCAGTTGATACTTTGAGAGATGGAGTTGTAAGAGTTATTTTTTTGGGACAGCTATCTTGGAACCTTTTTTTGTTTCTAGCATTAGTGCAAGGATTTGTATATTTTATTCTTTTAAGAGTAGGGGCCATCCATTCTATTTCTTCTGGGATAGATACTATGTTGTTTTTTTATGAATATAGTAGCTTCTTCTAAGTCATTAAAGGTTCTCATCTCATTGGCAAAAAATATTTTTATCTTGGCTGGAAAGGCCAGCTGTGCTTTAATGTTGTTTTGTTTCAACAGTTTTATTATTGGCCAGACTTTTTTTTCCTTTGTTCTAGTATTCTGGAAGAATAATCATTGTCAAACCTTATCAGACTTTAATTGTATTTTAAGGGTGATTTTCTCCAAGCAGTTTTTAATATCGGTTCCTTGTCCAGAAATGAAAGACATTTTATAACTATGGATCTAGGTGGACTATTTGTTGAGTTAGAAGCAAGTTTCCTCAGTGCTCTATGCACCCTTTCAATCCCAAATGAAAGTCCCTCTTTCAAGTCTAAAAATTCAGGAATCCAGGTTGTTAAGAATGAAATAATGTCTTCTCCTTCAGTGTTTTCAGGCAGACCAAAGATCCTTATGTTGTTTCTCATTTCCCTGTTTTCTAAGTCATCTATTTTGTTAAGCAGCCATGTATTATGTTTAAGCAGAAATTCTTTTTGGAATTCTTCCTCTTTGAGTCTCCCTTCAACGTCATTTAGAGAAGCCTCTATATTTGTTATTTTTGTATGGTGTTGCTGTAATAGTTCCTTAAGAGTATCAGTCTGTTTTTGAGAATTTAATTTGAGGTTTTCTAAGTCATTTTTAAAGCCATCCATCTTCAAAGATAGTTCCTGTAAAGTAGATGTCATCAATTGCAGTTATTTTTTCAAAGCAGCATCTGGATGAGAATTCCTTGAGTTGTTCATATTCAGTGACTCAATATATCTCCAAATTACTTGACAGGAAAAATGTTGTATATCTCCACGACAATTGATATTTATGTAGTTTAGTGGTTTATCTATGGATTTCTAATGTTTTAAACTTGAAAATAATAAAATGTTCCTATATTATTATACTAGTTTATGGAGCTCTCAAAATTCAGTGCTCTCAGTTAGCCATTTAGGGGTCCGCACCCAGATTGGCATATTCTATTGGCCATGCTGGCTGACTGGTAAAGTCTATCAGTGTCACATTCATTTTAATGGGAAGACAGGGGGTGATTATATTTTCTTTCTAATTTTTCACAAGACCTCTGCTAACAATTGAAACTTTCTGCTGACTGCCCAATGGGTTCATTTGTTCCTTTCAGTTGTTTGGCCTTCCTCCATTTATTATCATAAGTGTAAGAGTCAAATGTGATAAGAAAGTGGAGATGTCATCTAAGCCAGGAATTAAAGCTTCTACTTGGGCTGTATTTTATCTCTGAAGAAATGCTTGGTCAGGAGAAATTCAAGAAAAAAACAAAAAAACAAACAAAAAAAAAAAACAAAAAAAAAACCAACCACAGAGAACAAAATGTGTGGTAAGCAGCAGCTTTTGTTCTTTATTTCAGTACAAACAGAAGTTCATCAAACCATGTGACTTTACAAACAAGGTTCTTATATAACCAAGAGGAGCATACCAATTAATTCAAATCATCCAATCAGAGACAGGAAAAGTCTTCAGACTTAAAGTAGTAGTGCAAACAAATAAGTACCAAAACAGACTGTTTTAGTATCTGTGCATGCCTACAACATCCAAGGAGTGGATGTCCAGTGGATCTGTGTAAGGTATGCCCATGCCTTGTTATATCATGTACTCAATTTCTGCTCTCCAATGACAATACTTTTACTTTTAGTCCCTAGTCTCCACCATGATTCCATCACAGCAAGTGTATGTGTCTGAAAGCAACAAAGTGAAATAGATAACTGACACCCAATCCTCTACTAGAGAGACATAAGCAGACATAGCCTTATTATCCCTCCTAACTTCAGTGTTTGGTCTGCTAACTGAATTCAACTTGCCAGGATCATTGTCAGGACTTCAGCCACTATACAAAATGAGTTGACTAGAATAATTGTTTTGTTAGTGCAGACAATGTACTAATGAAATAATTGTATCTAAAGTGTCCAGAAGATGGAATAATTTAAATTTTCTAGATTCATATAGATAAAAAAGTATAAAAACTGAGTTATCTCTTCACATTTGTTTTAGCCTTTTTCCATTGTGGTGAGGTAACTCAAAACATCAATCTATAATTCATAATACATAAATAAAACCACTTTATCATTTGTATTAGTTATTTATGTTTGTTTACCATGATGGACTGATGTTACATACCTATTTTCAGTATAGTCCTGAGGATAAAAGCGCCACAAAAATCTACAGGATATTATATGATAATAGTGAAATAGGGCAGATCTCGATAACTGCAGTGTTGTGATGGTGTACAACTGTGAAAAAAAAAACATTGAAATAAATATTCCTATCATTCTGCACTTTGACAGCATTTTTAGCAAAGCTGAATGCTAATGAATCCTTCACTGTGTCACAAATGGAGTCTGTCTAGCAAACAGAGATGTGGAATGCAATGCACTCAGGTCAGCTGCTTCCCTTAATATTAGGTACACAGATCATGTCCAGAGGGCCAATTCCTTAGAAGCTTGTCAGCGAGATACTGTTAGTTAAGAAAGTTCATTGGTGGTCAGTACTGCAGGAAGTGCTGCTGCAACCCCCAGGTACTTATTCTGTTCCTCTTCCCTCCTCCCATCCTGCTGCAGGTCATCCTGGCTGATCATTATCATACAGTACACAGATGATTCAACGATCATCTGTTCTGGTAAAAACATAGTTAAATTAAAATAACTTACTCAAGAGTCTCCACCATAGAGCCCTGACTACCTGATACATAGCTGCTAATTAACTCTGTAAAAACAAAGCTGATCCTATTTGCCTAAAAGCATTCAATGGACTACTACAAAAATAATTCCAAACTCACTTCCTCTAACAACACCAACACAGGACTGGTAAGTCAAGCTAAGCTTCTATGAGTAGCTATTAATGAAAGCTTTAAAATTTGATCATCACAAGTTGCAAGGTATACAAAACAGTGATGTGACTGGTACTACTGTATGGTACAGAAATCTGACAGTAAAGGCAGAGGAGTTAGAGAAACTAGAGATGATGGAGATGGAGTGCCTGAGTTGGGTGGTAGGATGCACACTGTGGGACAGATGAAGAGCTGAGGACATAAGAGCAGAGGCCGAAGTAACTGCAATTACAGAAAAGGTCAAAGAGAACAGATTAAGGTGGTTTGGGGATGTGTGCAAGAAAGCAGAAGGCAATCTAGTGAAGAAGATTTGGGACAAACAGAAAGAAGGCAAGAAGAATGAGGGTATCTAGTAAAGAGGTGGATAGATTGTGTGACAGAAGACCTGTGACAGTCAGGCACGAGTGTCAAAGAAGGTAGGACAGTGGTACTGGAGAGGGAGAGATGGCAACAATTGACATGACACCCCGCTTCCATGTAGAAATGGGAAAAAAGGGGGTTGATGATGATGATGATGATGATATAAAACAAGCAGTAAAACACCCACCAAAAGCTAGGTGCACTCTAGAGAGCAAACAATACCTCACAGATAATGTCAGAAAAAGTATTGCTCAGTCCTGTCTCATCCCTACACTACTTTCTGCTGCTCTCATCTTGATTAACCTACAATCCACTCGATTCTCACTCTTGGAACAGTGCTGTAAAAAAGGTAGCAAAAACTGCCTCTATCTAGCCTTAAAAAAACTTTAATGGTTAGAGCTAAGGCATAACCTTATACTCTCTCAACTAGTCACATTCCACAAACACTTGTAGTATCCAGACAAATGCTCTAGTTTGAAAAACATTGTTCAACTTTATAACTCAAGTAGACAGCTTAGATCTATGCACAAAATGTTATTAATTGTTACAAAAGCTAACAATTCAGCTAATGACTCTTTATACTATACTTACCTGTTCAAAATTTGGGACTCCTTTCCCCTCTCTCTCTAAGAAACACAGTAAACACCAACTATTTTAAGGCACAAACAAGAGACACCTAAAAGTTACTTGTCTATGTACATGCACTACTCCTGGATGATAAATGTCCTGTCCCTTACTGTATTCTCTTCTTTCCAAGCACTATACCCTTAGTTATTGGTCCAATATCCCCCTTGTCATCTAGCTCTTCTTATTCTTATTATTTTTATCTTATAACATTCTTTCTCATGTCTTAATCCTCTGTTTCCTTGTTTTCTCTCCTTTTATCAGCTTCTTTTCCAAATATGTTTCACAGCTCTTTAGATGATACTGCTTTAGTTAATGATACTCTGTTTTAGTGTTATATATTTCCTGATTACTTGTATATCTCTGTTCTTTATTTGTATACCTGCGTTTATTATGTTCTTAATGTAACTTTTTTTTTCCTGTAGCTTTTCATCCTTGAAAAAGTGTTGTAGCTTATTACAATAATACTGTTATTAACTAACAAAACTCTGTTTAAATTTTGTTTATTTGTTGATTACTTCTAGACCTTTGTTTACTGTTTTCTTTATGTAATGGTGTAATTTTTCTGGAGTTAGTCTCCTGGGGTCTCCTCAGAAAAGGGGTAGCTTTCTGCCCATTCAGACTATCCTGGTAAACAAATTCAATCAATCAAACAACAAATAAATAATTAATTTTCAGTTCTTCTTAGTTATTCCAGGCACACAGCGCATTGGCAACATAGTGGCATGCAATATGCATGTTATATTGCTGCACTGGCAGCATATTTATGAATCACTGTGCTGCACCGGATGTACCGTAGGAATGGAACAGCAGAGCCAATACTGTTTATGTAATGAATAGAAGTAGGAGGAGTGACTCTGTGCTACAAGTAACAAACTGTACGGTATGGGAGGTAGCAGGACATGCCCTTGGAAAAATAACTATTTCTTTAAGAATTAGAGCAGGTAGAAAGGGGCTTTAAGCAGTAAGTGCTGCTGTAGATAAACATGGAAAAAGGAGGGGACCTGAATCATGACTATTCATGTACATTACATGGTGGCTCTGTGCTCTTTATGTATCGCTATCTAATGGCAACTTCACTATGTACTGTAACTGGCTGGACCCATCAGATTGTATGGAAGAAGTCACCAGTTTGTGACTAATAATGAATTCTAACATATTCATTGTATAGGCAGGCAGCTTTATATAATGAGATCTATGATGGATTTGGACTGCATACTGTATGCCCATCTCACCTGTCCAGAATGTCATAGAATATATAGACTTTCACTCATATTTATTTATTTATTTATTTATTTTATTTTATATTTGTTGACCGGGCTAGTCTAGCTGGATACATATCCTTTTTCAGTAGAGGCCCGGGGAGAAAAGCTCCAATTATGATAAGATTACTACATACAATAGTTAGAATAAAAAAAAAACAAGCTAAAAAATACATTTTGAAGCACAAAATGGTTGTAAGGAGAGTACAAGCAATTTGAGTGAATCAAAGTTACAAAGTCTTGGTATAGGTTTAACCAGCAATTAAGCAATGAGTTATAAGGTACAATCAGCACAAGTTCATACAATTTTTGACAAGAAAAGCAAATTAGCATGAAAAGCAAATTGACATTCACTTAGTCAAAGAGGGAGAAGAGAAGTAGGCTGGAAGATATAAATAGAGAAGAGTTAGCTTGTAATAGTTAGAACTGTGGAGGGCAGTAGCCCAGGAGGTAGGGAAAAGGGCAGAGAAAGGAGAATAAGAATATTTAGTCAGCCATTGAGCAGGGACATAGCCAATGTATTTTTAGGTGATCTTTGAGGTGTTTCTTAAAGAGTGGAGTAGATGAAAGAGAGGTCAGTGTTGTAGGAAGGTTGTTCCAGATTTTGCCCACCACATTGGTAAAGAGTGAGTCCCCAGCTTTGTTATTAGATTTAATGTTGGCAATTAGTAACTTGCTAGCTGATATGGGAGATCAGGTTAGAGAGGATAGGAGTGTTAGTAGGGTGGTACAGAATTTTTGTGTGATTACAAGTTGATTATATTGTAGTTGGTTATGTAGTTCTAACCATTTAAGTTGTTTGAGGTTGAGACAGTGGTGGGTTCTATAGGAGAGCCAGTAGCAAATCTAACTATATTATTATAGCTAGATTCAAGCTTGTAAGGTTGTGCTTAGATAGATTGGTATAAATGGCAGAAGCATAGAATAGGGTAGAAGTAAGATGAGCCTGGGCAGTGGAAGTTCTAGCAAGTTGTGTAAGGAAGGGTTTGATTCTATACAGAGAGCCTAGTTTTTATTGATAGTTTGAATAGTATTATTGATCTGGGCATCAAAGCTGAGGTTGTGATCAATGGTAATACTGCAGTAGGATCAGGAGATACAAGTTCCATTATAGGAGTTAATAGTGAAGTGGATCTGTGGCGATTTTGAGTGGGGGTGAAGAGTAATAGTTTGGTTTTCTTGGGGTTGAGGAGGAGACAATGATCAGTGAACCATTTTTCTACAGAATTAAATACCATTTGAGTAAGGGTTTGGAGAGAGGATGAGGACTTGGCAGTACAGATTAGAGTAGAGTCATCAGCAAGTGGCTTGTGGAACAATAGTGTAGAGATTGTTAATAAAGATAGAAAAAAGAAGAGGGCCTAGGATAGAGCCTTGAGGGACTCCAGTGTTCACAGGGAGGGGTGTGGAAAGATTGTTGTCCCAAAGAACTGCTTGATGTCTGTTATCTAGATAGGATTTAAACCAAAGAATAGCTTGAGGGTCAAGAGATTGGGCTTTTAGAGTACTGATAAGTATGCTATGGTTGACCATATCAAAAGCTTTTGATAGGTCTACAAACACAGCATATTCATAGTCTGTTCCTCATAAACATTGTGAGTTTTTGGCAAATTATTGAGGACTGTACACAGTAAATAATGACAGACATTTAAGTTTAAGTTTATGAGGGACAGAACAAAAATATAAAATTCTGGGACATTCTTTGAAAATCTGGACAGTTGAAAGGTTTGAGAGGTATGTTTGGGGGGGCATGACCTGTCCTGCACCACCACACTAGTGTGAGCTAACCTTAAACCTGCTCCTAAACCAAATTCTGCACATTACATTAGGAACAAAACTTTCTGTAACATTTTCACTACACTAGACTCTTGGGAGCACTTCACTCAGATTCTGCCACATATTTCTATGAGCGAACGGGTAGTTTGATTTTGCTTTCTTGTATTTTGTATTGCCTCATTGCCTTCTTCTGTTTTATATATTGTGATGTATTTTCTTTACATTGTATTTTACTTGTATTCTGCTTTTAAGTGCATATTTAAACTAGGAAAGAGACCACAACTATGTCTCATGTGAAATACATGGAAAGTAAATTTAGCCCCATCCTCCCACCCTGGTGCTGTTGTGTTTTTAACTCAACTGCCTTTCTAGTTACCTGCCCCTTATGTTAATTTGACCACATATTTACATTCCTGTTCTCTTTCATTGGCTATTGTGAGTAAGCACAATGTATCATTTTGTGAAATCACTCCCCTTCAGTTATTTAAATTTATTGTCCGTCTCACTGTATTCAATGGATCCAAAACACAAAATGCCCACTCCCTTTCAATCTGTCTTGCACTTTTAAAATTAGAGGCTCCCCACTTAGATAGCTAAAACTTAAGTTACCTCCTCTTTTGTATCTAACTGTAGACTGCAACTCTTAGGATATTAACCTGTTTTTTCCATCTTTAATTTGAAATCTGCAACAGCTACCTCAAGATCACCAATTATTGGAGAGCCTACAATTGGCCTTTCAGTAGTCATCTTGGGATTAGTGTTTCTGTTTTGCTGGTGTGGAGGGAAGGAGCCTTGGGACATTATTTCCTGGAGACTGCTAATTGCAAGAAAGCCTAATAACTGATTCAATGGTGCCAGCTTGGAATTGTTGCTTATATTTTGCTCCTGGTGAGAGAAGGAACAAAGAGCATTGACTCCTGACTGTTACTGACTGGACAGTGAGTGTTTGTGCTGGATCTTCCTGATTGGTCTGGCTGCTATTCAAGGCACATACTAGGAAAAGGCTACAACAAGCCTACACAGCCTTGCTTCATCTGGGATAAGACTGTTGATCACCTAAGAGCCTGTGGTCTGCTTTTCTTCTTGGGATTGGTGCTACTGTTTTGCTTCTGGTGAGAGAATAAGCAAATGAGCATTGTATCCTAGCAGCATGATGCTGTAGTGATTCCAGCACTAGAAGTAGCCAGGCAGTAGCAGTTCTAAGCAAATCCTCTATTGTCATAATTCTTGACAAGCTATTTCTTTCTTTTCAGTAAGTACTGCTTGATTTGCTGCTGTCTAACATAACTTCAGAATATCTGCCTAAACACTTAACCCATAAATCATCAGGGTCTACTTATCAGTTTCCCCTCAAGTGTGTGACAGAGCCTTGCTTAGACACAGATACCTTGAGTTGACATTTTTCATATAAAATCACCCTTGAAATTTCATCAATAACCAGTTGCACAGTGGCAAACCAGATACTCCTGGCATTACTTGATATTTTCACTTCTGCCATCTAAATAACAAAAAAACGGCCTGTTGCCATGGATATAAACTCTCTTACTATCTCTGTTATCAGCTTGGTGGATTTGTGCATCCTGAGGCAGTGCAGAAATTGCCTCATGTTTACTGACATCCAGTTAATTCTCAACTGATATGGTATGTGAGAGATGTAGTTACATAATGTCACTGGAGGCAAAACTCTCACATAAAAGCACTCCTAATGTCAATAAGGTTGTCAGTATCACACACGCTGCATCCATCACACATGGTTCAAAGCATACACATAGACCCACATATGTTGAAGCACTTAAATGCAACCTTCCTAAATCCCAAAGGCCTCCTCAATGAAGTACACATAACAAATACACTAGACATCCCTGAATGCACTCTTTCATAACAATACCCACATCAACACATACAGCCACATCTAATGGAGCCTCTATTTCTAAGCCCATAAGGGAACCACCACACAATCCCACATTTTAGTCATTGGAGGCTCCATTGTGAGACACATTGATGTCCCTCTCAGTAGGCTGAGTGAGGAGAAAGTCAAGGTCAGTTACTTATCAGGGGCCAGGATCCACCACATTATGCATACACTCAGATCATTGGACCACATGTTCTAGTATGACTAAGTCATAGCTGATGTAGGTGTAAATGACCTGAGATGTACCTCCCTAGATTATATGAAGAGAGACATCATGAAGCTCTAGGAATAAGTGTCCCAGGCTGGTATGAGCAGCATTTTTAGCTTCTCCAAAGATGATGCCACAATACAATTAGAATATGTCTGACTTTAATAATTGGCTTAGTTCATAGGTTCATAGGAGGTTACTCGGCTCACTGCCCTAGAGCCCTTACAAGCCTAGCCATGTTTATCCTGAGTTTTTCCAATTGTTCTTGGTTAGTTGAGTGACATTCACAGAGAGAGTCTATGATCAATACCAGCTGCCCCTGACCAGGAGGGACATTGGTGCCACCCCCGGAGTGAATTTGTAGTTGCCATTTATCTAGGTTGCATTTGAATAGGGACAGGGAGGAGCTCTGTTTCATGTGACTTGGGAGTTTGTTCCAGAGAAGTGGCAGTCTCTGGGAGATGCACCTGTCTCTCCAGCATGTTATGCTCATGTCACAGGCTAGGTTAAGATCCCTCGAGTGATTAATTTTTATGTCATTTGATTTGGGAATGTGCAGCATTTTCATTAGGGCAAGATCAGAGACTGCCCTGTAGACTAGGCACAGGTCACCTCTTAGCAGACTATAGGATACAGAGTACTGTGACAGGGATTTCAGTCTTTCCATATAGGTCTTGGTTTGGAAGCCCTGTATTTTCTTGGTGAGAAACCTCTGAGGGCCTCTCCAGTTGTTGCAGGTGTCTGGTGAGGTACATGCAAAAGGGATCATTGTATTCAATTATTGTCTAATGAGGGTCAACCATAGCCTATCTGCATTTGTCTGGACTTCTGAGAAATACATTTCAAACAGTATAGGGTCCAGCACAGATCCCTGTGGTATGCCACTTGTGACAGGTCTACTGCTATAGGTAGAGTCACCAACTTTGACAGTATGTGTTCTGTCGGTGAGACAATTGGCTATCCATCTAGTGATATAAGGGTTAATTCCCAGTTGAGATAGTTTTTCTATAATGCCTGAGTGGGGGGATTGTGTCAAATACCTTGGTTAGGTCAAGTTAAGCGGTATGCACTGTCTTTACCTCATCCAGGGCTTTGGTGACTTTCTTGAAGAAGTCTACCAAGCATGATCTACCCTTAATGAATCCAAACTGGGTTGAGAGTATGAAGATTCCATATGTCCTTTTTGATAAGGTCCATAATGATTCCTTCCATGGCCTTGGAGAGGAGGCTAGTTAGGCTTATGGGTCTATAGTTCCCAGGGTCAAGTTGATAGCCCCCCTTTGTGTAGGGGGATTATTGTTGCTCTTCTCCATTCCACTGGAACATAGCCAGTTGTCAGGCTGTGATTAAAGAGGACACCAAGTGGGCCTGCTAGGCCCTGTTTTAGACTGTTTAGTAGGCAACATGGGATGTTATCTGGTCCCATTGAAGTCGTGTTTTTGGCCTTGGAGAGCACAGATATGACCTGTTCTCTAGAAATAATAGGTCAAGGAACAGTAGCAGGCATGCTTTGGGATATGGCTAGTGGGGACACGGGGTTGAAGTTTGAGGCAAATCTGTCTGTTAGCTGGTTGGCAATTTCCTCCACTATAGTTTGTGTGGTACCATCCACTATCAGTTCAGCACTTAGCTGGGCATTTACTTTCAGATTTCAGACAAAGTTAAAGAATGCCTTGTGATTATCATTAGCTAGGGATGCTATTTTAGCTTTGTAATTAGTTTTGGAGGACTTGACAAGATTTCTGATTTGTTTGTTTGCAAGAGAATTCTTTCTCTGCTGAGTCATATCTCTCTTGTTCTTAGACATCAGTTTCTTCCTCTTGCTATATAACTTGTTTTTGGTGTCATTGTAAGGGAGTGTAGTATTTGTCAGCATGGAAGAAGATGATTAAAAGACGACACTGCTTTGCCAGTGATGGTCTGCACTTCTCATCTCTAGGTTTTCAAATATTAGCTAAAATACTGTCTTCCCATATAGTGCCTTTTTAAGGTAATATCAAACTGAAAGTACTTCTGACATAGCAAGTCTAAACCAAGAAAATCTAAAGGTATTACCTCTCAATGCTAGGAGTCTCTAATAGACACAGGTAACCTTTAAATGGTTCATCCCCCAGGCCCCTACTTGGGATCATGGGATCATAGGATCATGATTATCCCCCAGGCCTCTACTTGTAAATATTTCATCATCTCTCAAGCCCCTGCTTACATTTATCTAGGGTACGAGAGCTTGTCAGAGATTTGGGATGGATAGCCAGTCTTAAAAAGGCCCTTGTAGTCATTAGCCTAGTAAACACCTATGGACATCCCATATATTTTATACACACACAACACTAAAACTGTCCCCTTACCTAGCTGACCTCTAACCCTAACCCACACGCACTCATACACTTCCACCTCAAAGCTGAATCTTTTGCTATATGTAGAAGTTTTGACATTAGTAGGCACACACACACACACACACACACACACACACACACACACACACACACACACACACACACACACACACACACACACACTGTACATCATTAAAAGCACATACCATATGTATAAACAACATTCTGAGATTTGATAAGGTCATTACTTGACAAAGAGTGCTGATGATAAAATACAGCAGTACTGTTGGACGGCAAAGATAGAAGATGACAAATAGAACTGCTGCTACAAACACACACAAGCACGCACGCACACAAAAAATCATGGTTACACAGTATGACTAATTCTGATTTAATAAGCAATAAAAATGAAGTTTACATAAACTTTCACTTGCATAGATAGCTGAAATTATGAGATACTAATATTACTTGGTGGAGTTACTTAGAAATGTTAAAAATATATGTAAGAAAAATTAGGTACATCTAACTTTCTGTGTCTGATCTCTGTGCTGGATATCATTGCCTTTTGATGTTTGTATTTAATTTTTAGAAAATATGACATTTCATCAGATCATTGTATAGGCAAGCAAAAGACAACAGCAAATGTTTTGTTCTGCAGCAGCAAACTTTTTTGTTCTGCAAAATCCAATCCATGCATCTCAAATAATTGATTCAGGGATAGAGGCAGCTTTGAATGATTAGCTTGATCACTGTTGTCTTTTCTGGATGAAAAGACATAAAAGCTTTTGTTTATTTTTGCTTTATTGCCAAATGACTAATATTTTTTTTTTTTAATTACAATGGAAGTCATGGAAGAATCACTTATGGTGGTTATTTATTGCTCCTGTCGCAGACCCTACTACTGCAAACACAGCCTTGTGCAATACTAAAGTATTTTGAGTTATTGACTGCTGTTTCCATGAGTCACAAATATTCTCTGGATCTGACGTTATAAAGAAAATCATTTGAAAATGACTGCAATGGTATATTTCTTACCTGTGCAGGAAATGCAAAAAATCACAGTGATGATCACCACATAGTGTTTTGGCATGCATTTACTGCATTTTTGCTTCAGATGTTTGTACATCCCAATAGTAATGATGCCAGCAACTTGACAGAATTAGAAACATAGACACTCTAAAGGTTCATATATATGCACTTGTGCCTTATACACTGATGCTGACTGCTAAGAAGCTGGGCTTATACATGGGTTGCAAGCACCCCCCTCAAACTTTGAACGCAAGAAATCTGGAAAAAGCCAAAAATAATGAGGGGGTAAAGGCCCAAAATCAGGGACAGATTTTAAAAATTGCTCTTACAAACTTAGAAGGTTGCTAGAATAACAGGTCTTACATTACTAGACATTTTCTGAAGGATATGAAGCTTAAACTCAAATGCATGTCATTATTTAGTGACTTTAATCTTCAATGATTTGTCAGAAAATCACAGATTTTATGAGGAACAGACCACAATATGAAGCAAAAAATCTGGACATTCTGTGAAAATCTGGACATGTATGATTGCAAGCCAAACTTATCAATGACTATTGTTTGAGAACTGTAGGCTTCACTGCTATTTTCCATGTGTGATCTGACAGAGTAACTCCAGCTTTTTCACCCCCGAGTTTCTGATGGGTTCATGTGGTGATTGCATGAGGTAATAACGTTTTAGACAGTATGATTTGTGATCTAATCACCAGCTCCCTTTTGTTTTTAAGGCAGACTTTAATTTTTGGCTGAGCAATAGAACATAATTTGAGTGTCTTACATGATATTACTAGAATACGGTTGATATGCTTTAGCTACACTGGGAGTTGCTGTAATGAGAATTCTTTCACCTTTAATTGCGAAAGGGTTAGCAATTCAAAATAATCTTTGCTGATTTTATACATAACTCTGACCAGCTTTTCAGCTGAATTTTAAATCTTGATGATATTTAAATTACAAAACTGTGTTTTTGGTGGCTGGACTAAACTTAAGTCTTGCAGGTAAAAATGAAGCAAAGGGCTAAGATCTGTATAAAATACTCAGTATACATGGATTTGGTCGTACGACCAATTGTCGAACGCACCATGTCAAACTGCAGAATGCCAGTTCGGCATAATTGCGAACGTAATTATGTCGAAATGCCAAACATCCCCCCTTTTTTGACCCATGGTAGTGCTTGTTTAGGTGGTAGAGCAGTCGGAAATGTCGAATCTTGACTTTTATATGACAATCCAACCGTTCGACATCTAAATCTTCGACATTTAAGTTCGGAGAACACCCTGTTCGACAATTGGCAGTACGACCAAATCCATGTAAACCAAAACACTCAACAAGCAGACAATTTTTAAAGCATATACCTTACTGAAATATTTGACAAAATAATTCCAAGTGTTGGTGTGTGTGTGTTTAGAAAAAAAAAGAATACTTTGTGAAGCTTTTTTGTTATTTCTAACCTTTTCATTTCCTGTTTTCCCTATTCCATATCCTCTTATATACTGACAACTCTCTGTGAAAAATGGAAAAGTTGCAATAGCAGTACATCTTTTACTATTTGCACTGATTCAAAGATTAGGAAATGCTAAACATTTGTGAGCTATTATTTCACTTTGTGAAGACTTTTCGGAATAATTATCATATAAGTTGCTTACTTACTGCCTGCAGAAAACACAACTGAAAGAAGTATGCGTAACTAAAACATTAATGTAGCTTTTCCCATGCAAACTGATCAAAACAAAGCAGCGTCTGCACTATTGCAGTTCTGCTTGCTGTCTAATATTTGACTGCATCAAGTATTTATTTTGTCTGCATACTTTACTTGCTGAGTAATATATTATTGTCTCTTGGTATTGCAAACCATTTGTTGATTCTTTCATTCATTCATTCATTCATTACAGTTGCAGTTAAACAAGGTGGTCTCTGCTCAGCAACAACAAACTGTGCTGTGAAATAAAAGGAAGGTTGATTATAGGACAGAAAGAAAAAAAAAAACTTTGAACTATGTGTTTTTAGCTAATTTCTTTGCTTCTTTTTTTCCTCCCATGAAACTATATTCTAACTAATAAAGTCTGGTCACTTACTTGGCCTTCTAGTTTATGTATAGCCTGCATAACTCTGCTTCTTGTTGTGAATTTTATGAGTTCTGCAATATTGCTAAATGAAAAATAAGCTGTGTTTGTGTGTGTGTGTGTGTGTGTGTGTGTGTGTGTGTGTGTGTGTGTGTGTGTGTGTGTGTGTGTGTGTGTGTGTGTTTGGGGGGGGGGGTGGCTAATCCATGGACCATAAAAAATTCTGTGCCCTGAATATACTTTGGCTTACTGTCAGGAAGCATAAACAATTTCATAACTCATTAAGAGTCGGCAGTAAATAAATTCTGAAAAGGTTGGTGGCAAAAATGCAGGTTGAAATAATTGGCTAATTGGCTAGCACATGCAATTTCTTTTAAAATGCTGCACAAGATGAACTGATGCCAGTAGTCACTGAAGTAACAGAAGAGAATTGCAGGGATTATATTATTCTGTAAAAGTTTTATTCAGATAGCTTTTTCAATGAATATATATATATATATATATATATATATATATATATATATATATATATAAATATGTGTGTGTGTATGTGTGTATAAAAAACAAAGCTTTTGTTTGCAGATCATCAATTCTATTTTATTTTATTTTATTTCTGTGATAGCTGATGCACTCAGCTTTAAGGAAAAATATGGGTGTGCATAATTTAAAAGAGAGGGCTAATGTCTTATCACACTTAAAACACACTACAAGTGGATAAGCCAATGCTAGTTGTAAACAGCATCAAGAAAAAAAGGACCACTGAAAATGTCTGTTTTATGGCAAGCTGCTAAAAGCAAGAAGTAGCCATAAAAATGACAGAAGGCTGATTAATACTACACTTTACTCTAAAGAATAAAATTAGTCACTTATCTCTACAATGTTTTGACGTTCTGCCACAAAGTACTTTTGAATGGAAATTTCTGTATCAGTGGTCATTCAGTATATTTGGAGAAGGCCTTAAAAGAGTGTAGTTCTGCACTCTGCTGTATATACAGTGCCACCTACTGTAGCAGTGTATCACTGTGCATAATAATCACCACACAAAAGAAACACAGATGGAAGAAAAGCTGTATGCATGTGTGCTTAGACAGTCATATTGCTTGAATACATAACATAGCTATCCATAAGTGCAATGAGTGAGATGGATAATAAAAAATAAAATAAAAATTGCTAGAAAGAAAGCAGCTTATGCAGCTGGAAACATCAGTGTACCCCATTAGTTAAAGGTATCTGCAGAATGAGTTTTGTTTTTTGCATTTTACAGATTTTATTGAATAATGTAAAAAAATGTATCTGCTGCTGTCTATATGCAATATGTGCAGTTCAAAGACTTTACACCTACAGGTAGTCTTTTATTTGAACCAGTTAATTGAGAGAGGAAAAAGTGCCTTACCAAAGTAACACATTCACTTTTTCTTACCCTTCTTGACCAATGCAGCACATTTTTGCCAATGGTGTTTTGTTGAACCCAATCCCAACTGCCCAGCAAAAGGATCCCACTGGGGAGAAAGAGAAAAGACAAAAGCCATATTAAAACCAAGAAACAAAAATTGCTACTAGATGTGCTACCACACCATTATCATTCAGGTAATAATAACTATATTACCCTTCATCAATATACAACCTACAAAATATACACTAATTTAGGTAGAGCCAATGACCTCCCATTTTAGAGCCTTACTACTAACGTAGCATAACAATTAGAAGATAGGATTAATATCTAACTACCAGATGTTCTAGAACTATACAATCTTGTAATGTGCCCATAGGTTTCTCTGCAAATTCACCAATGAGTAAAGAAGCCTTAATCCTACTGAAATAATTTAAAACTCAATTTTCCCAATGGGAATAGCATATAGAGAATCATCCTACTACTGCATTAGGATATAGATTTTAATGGAGCCAGAAAGTAAAGATGTGCATTAATTCTCCTATTAAGAGTTTAAGACAAAGTAATATCCTGAAAACATATTAGTTACACAAAACAAACATTTTAATTAAGGCAGCTGGAAGTCTTTATTACTGCTGGTAGAATCCTAAGTTGAGGCAACACTGTCATACTCTCAGACTGCATGCAATCGTACACACAGCATGCATCTGAATAAGGTATCTGAAGTAGAACACATACTTTGAATGGTGTGAATTAGATATTTGTCGATGCAGAACTTTGCTTGCACATCTATTTTGTACTGAAGATAAACTTTTCATTCCTTATATAAATGGTTCTAACTCAACTCCTTACTATGAAAAGTCTCTGCCCATCATTCATTAGAAACCAACTGCAAACAAAGAAGAAATTCAAATAGTCTCTTACACATTTAAGAGGTGATGCATTACTGGTGAGTAGGTCACTCATTCATCCTGCATCACATTTTGATTATGACATTAAAAGCTTTAGCTAAACAGTTAAAGAATAAGATAAAGCCATTTAAAAAGGGGAAAAAATGGATGGTGACATTAATATACTCGTGGAAACCTAACAAGTCTGAGGCCCTAACAACCTGTTTTAGAAACTCTAGCTCTTGGTGAGACCCAGGTCCCATTACTTTAATATTAGTTTAATTAGCATTGCCCACTAAAGGATGATAAGTGATGAGGATCTGTGCCATACCCTGCCTTTGATTAAGTAAGGATGACCATGCTGTAAGTGTGTGTCAAAAGATTTTTAATACTCTTAACATATACTGGAAGAATCACGCAGCAAAAAAGGTAGGCCAAAAAAGAGTTTATTTAACATGCATGGAGATCTGCCACAAAAAGTTCTGTTGCTAGCAGTCTAATTTCTACACACTTTACATGGGTTTTTATACCCTCTTTCATGCATACTCAGCAGCTGGTTACTAGACAAGGAATTTCAGTCAAGGCTATAAATTCACTCAGTGGAGCCTTAGATGGTAAAAAAGTCAGACACAAGATAAGTTGGTGCCTACATCAAGGTAACATCTATGCACTCCTCCTTGGTCAGAGGTCAGTCCCAAGATAGGCCTGTGCCTGGACCAAAGTAGCATCTGTGCATTCCTTTCTGGTCAGCAAATTCCTTACAAGAAAAACAACTCATTTTAGCTTATTTCTTTGCACGCAATGCAGTTTCACATTTTAACCCTTCCTATACAGGATACAAAGATGTTGAACACAAAGATTCTTACTACATTTCCCCCCTCACAACACTTTGTATCCCCAGTAATACATTTTATTCATACAGGTTTTAACACAGTTCATTTCCTGTATATTCAGAATAATAAGCTTTAGTTGCATTGGCAGACAATACACTTGATATTATCATTCGGATGCAAGGAATGCAGCAACAACCCAACAGTAGGAATATAATGGCACCAATACATACAGCAATTAAGACATTCATACGTACTGTTCCTCAATTCCCAAACCAATTTTGGAAAAAGTCAGTCAATGGATTCTGTCCTGGTTTTGTAAGTTCAGAAACTTGCTGTAGGATCTCCAGATGACTGTTAATGTCATATCAGTTGTCTGTAATGAACGGACAACACTTGCAAGTACCTCCTTTCGCCGCTAGGGTGAGTTCGAGCGCCATACGATTCTGCAACACTACAGTCCTTATTGCAGTTAACTCATCCGTCACCAATCCTAGCACAGAAAAAGTTGCATTGCTCAGAGTTTCTAACAGTTTTGACAGTTTTCTGAGCTCCCAAATAGATTTTACTGTCCCATAAGCTGGAAGAATACCAGCCCAAGAAATGACATCATCGCCCAAGTCCATGTGTGACAGTCCCTTGCTGCTACTGTGGGCCAAATCGTGATGATAGATCCAGGATGCATCAATGTTACCTACGGGATTAACAGGTTTATTCACAGCACGTACATTTCGTATTTTACCTTGGGGAAGAGTAAATGAATGTCTTATAGCTGGTGCTAAATAACCCAAAAAACAACTGCCTGACCAATTCCTTGGTAACCATTTGTATGCTTTTTTACCACAGACAAAATAACAGTCATTCACTTTAAGAGTGATATTTACTGGAATAGAATGATTTCCTTTGTCTTGTATCCCTTTAAACAAAAGATCATACACAGATAACATTTTTTCAACAAAACTAGTGACATTAATAAGCCCTGTACTATTAATAAGCACTCTTATAGGCTTGAAACTTGTTGCACAGTGCCCATCTAATGTACAGTTATGAATTATGGTTACATTACATTGACTCCATCCAACCTTAATTTTCCAGATCTCTGGAAACATACAGTTCCATTCTGACGACCCATGAGGGTAGTGCTATTTTGTCCTTTAAGGCTACGTTTGAAGTTTCAAACAGTAAATTAGTCCATGTATCATTTGCCCCCAAAGGGACTGTACCTAACATCAGGCCACCATGTACAGTAGGGATAGCTGTGCATATCCAACAATTTGAAACATTAAAAGACAAAGCATATGCATATTTAATAGCTTGGTACGTATTAAAGGGTGGATGCCAAGCTGTATTTTATCTCTCTTCACTTGGCTAGTTTGTTTGAAAATAAAAACGGCCAAAACAGAAAAGTAACAATCACACTTATTAACAACAAAATTAGTTTGGAATGCTTTTGTGGGGAAAGACTAAATCCTTCCGGTATTTGCATTGCTACAATAGTCAGATATTCATACAAAACAAGATTACTACTAATTAGTGTTCCTCAGTTTCCTGGTTCCACTTTCAGGATCCTGTTGTTCTTCTGATCTGAAAAATAATAATTCGTTAGAGAAGTGTTAGTTTTTGTCAGCATTTTCCTCATGTAATCTGCTATCTCTTCACCCCCCTCACGTTCCGCAGGCAAAAGACCTTGCCACTGCGGGACGTAATAAGGTCTCCCATATAGTAGTTCAAATGGTGTGACCCCTTTTGAAGTGGGAGTGGTACGCATGGACAGGAGTGCCAGAGGTAAGCAGTTTATCCAAGACTGATGTGTCTCGGCCATGAGTTTACGTAACTTGCCTTTGAGAATGCCATTATGGCGTTCAACCAACCCTGCTGACTGTGGGTGGTAGGCACAGTGATGTTTTAAGTCAATCTGAAAAACGGCAGCCAGCTTTTGAATAACTTGGTTCACGAAATGTGTGCCATTATCAGAATAGATGCATGTAGGTAGCCCAAAATGAGAGATAATGTTATTTGTAAGAGCCTTGGCTACTGACAGTGCATCTGAGTGTGCTACCGGAAAAGCTTCTACCCATTTTGTAAAAGCATCAATAATGACTAACACAAATCGCTTCTGTTGAACAGGAGTTAGTTCAATAAAATCCATACAGATTGTGTGAACTGGATACGGAGGCAGCGGAAAAGCTGCTGGGGTGATCCGTACCCCACCACCATGGTATCGTGCACAAAGCAGGCACGACCAACAAAATCGTTTAGCATCGCTATAAAACCCTTGGTACAGAAAATTTGCTGGGTCATTTGAACCATAGCAGCAGGGCCCAGATGAGATGGGCCATGCGTCACTAATGAGGCATACCTAAAAGGTTTGTTGGCAAGACATACTTATCATTTGGACCTACAAAACTCCTTGCCTCTGAATAGCCCCATATTTAACCCATCGCTGTTTTTCCTGAACTGTACTAAGTTCCTGCATTACTTGCAAAGTTTGTAGATCAAATTTATCTGTAGGATGAAGTTCCTTCTGTGTGGTCTCGAGTGCAAAAGTAGAGGTTAAGGCTACACTTTTGCAGTTTTGTCAGCTAGTGCATTTCCAAGTGATACTGGATCCTTGGCATTTGTGTGTGCGACTTACAGATGGCCAATCCCGTGGCAGTTGGACAGCTTGTAAGAGGCTAAGGATTAAATCCTTGTGGGTTATTTCCTTTCCTGAGGCAGTAACCATTCCCTATTTTTCCATTGCTGTGCAAAGACATGGACCGTGGAAAAAGCATACTGACTATCTGTGTAGATAGTAACTGCCTTATCCTTGGAAATGGTACATGCTCTGGTCAAAGCAATCAATTCAGCGCTTGTGCGGACAGATTCCTGGGGAGAGGTTTTGCCTCTAGTACCTTAGTCTCAGTTGTGACTGCATAACCCACTTGTGTAATACCTGCTTCATTCTTACGTGCTGACCCATCTGAACAGGGTCCAATCTGAATTTGCCAAAGGCTGATCCTTAAGGTCTGGTCTTGGTAAGACATTAGAGTGTATTAAGTCTAAACATACGTGAGGGGCACCGTCATCAGCTGTAGGTAACAGCGTGGCTGGATTAAGAGTGGTGCATCGCTCAATGGTCATGTGTGGTTGTGATAGTAATGTTGTCATGCAGGACAAGTGTCTGCTAGGAGAGAGAAAGGTAACTTTATCCTGTAGAAGTATTAACGCGACAGAGTGCGGTACCGTAAAGTAAGGTCATGAAACAAAACTAGGGTTGCAGACGCCTGCACGGCCAGTGCAGCTGCGACTACTGCTTGTACACAGTGTGGCAATGATCGTGCCACTGTGTCCAGTTTACTGGAATAAAAAGCTAATGGCCTCAACTTATCCCCATAAATTTGTAAAAGAACCGATGTCATAAAACCCTGCTTACAATCTACTGTCTGAACAAAGGTTTTGTATAGTCAGGGAAGCTAAGTGTTGCAGATCCTGCTATCAGTTGCTTTACCCTAGTAAATGCCTGTATTGCCTTATCTGTCCATTTCAGCACGTCATGTGCTGCCATGGGAAGTGCAAAAATAAGTTCTGAAAGTGGACTCACTTCCTCTGCATAATTGGGAATCCAACTACGACAAAAGTTAGTTATTCCTAAAAATGACATCATTTCTTTTTGTACTGGGCATCGGTGCCTGTAAAATAGCTTCTTTTCTACAGCTATCCAGTTGTCTACCAGCATTTGAAATGGTATAGCCTAGATATCGTACTTCAGCTTTACAAAATTGTAATTTAGATTTGTTTACCTTATGTCCCTCTTTCGCCAAGAAATGCAATAACCGAATAGTTTCGGACTCACAGACAGCCTCCGTGGGTGCAGCCAGTAAGATGTCGTCCACGTATAACAGTAGATGACAGCCATGCTCCGGTTGAAACTGTGCCAGGTTTGTTGACATTTCTTCTTGAAAAATTGTAGGGCTTTCACAATATCCCTCGGCAGCCTTGTGTAGGTGTACCGCTTGCTCATGAGCGTAAGCGAACCAAAACCTACTAGTTTCCTGTAGAGGGATGGAAAAAAATGCATTACTGATATCAATGACAGAAAAATACTTATCTGTGGGAAGGATATCATTTAACAAAACAGATGGATCTGGGACCATAGGAGCCCTTGGTACTACAGCAGCATTCACAGCTTGCAGATCCTGTACCATTCTCCAGGTCCCATCCGGTTTCCTTACTGGGAACAAGGGTGTGTTACACGGTGAATCTGTGCATGGAATTAAAACCCCAGCTTGTAATAGAGCCGTGATCACTGGTAGAATGCCTTCTTCTGCCTTTTCACATAGCGGACACTAGCGCTTGTGAGGTCTAAAGTCGGATTTTGGAGTTATTTTAACCTGTCCTGCTGTTCTTATTAGCCCAATGTCATGTTGCCCGCGGGACCATAAGGAGTCTGGCACTGATTGTAACTTTAATTCTTCCTGCGGGGTTAGGAGATATAGTCAGAATGGCCCTCCCGGGTGGCGTTAGCCTGTCTTTGCGGAGGTGAAGGCCAAATTAGTTAGCTCATTTACTACATTTTGTGGTCCAGTTTCGACAAGATCATTACTGTACCAGTAGTGTAAATCACCCTGCCCCACCTGCAACATAACATCTTGAATTTCTACCGCTTGGCTAGAATCCCTGATGCAGTCGGCACAGCTGCTATGCCAAACACGCATTAAATCTCTTCCTAATAAGTTTACAGGGCAAATTTTAGAGACAATGACTCAAACCTGATAGTTTGGTTAGTTTCAGGGTCCGTGAACCATAAGGGTTTAGATAGTGGTTCTTTATAAATGCGCCATTGGCTGCCTTGACTAATACATAGTCATCAGAAGTTACATCAGATGGCACTGCAGAGGTTTTAGCAGGGTCCTGGAGGCCCCTGAATCACACAAAATTCTACATCCTTCCCTTCCACTTGAAGTGTGATAATCGGTTGTGCCTCTAGCTGCATAGTTACAGCCAGCTGTTAAATTAATAACCTGATATTAGCCGTCTGAAAAATCAGTCACTTCATTCTCCCATCCTGCACATTCCTTTTACCTTCTTTATTCACATTCTCAAAATCATTCTCATTTTGTATTACTGACTCTTGCCAGTCGACCTCAGCATCTGGGTCCGGTTCGTCCGTGCTGCCATTATATAGTCATGCTGAACTATGATTTGGAGCAGCAGTGGATTTCCGGGATTCAGGCAATCTCTTGCGAAATGCCCCTTCTTACTGCATTTAAAACATTCCCCCTCTTTTGTCTGCCTTCGTAATCTTCAAAATGTCCTACATTCCTTCTCCCTCTGCCTCTACCCTGTCCCTTCCTCTACCTCTGTTGGACGGAGCTTACATTAACCTAAGTGTTTTATCCGCTCACCATAAAGGTTTGAGCCTGTTTTCTTTTCTTTTTCTCAAGATATTTATCTGCATGTAAAGGGATACGAGTGTGTGGACAGGGTATGTACCTTAGCTTCTTTTTGTTTTTACTCTGATTTGTCTATACTATGGTTACGTAGCTCCAGAGTCTCCTCTGCTTGTTTTTTGTAAAACTATGGAGGGTATTTTTCCTGCTTCTCTGCCTCCTGTAAGACTATGAAGGACACCTTTTCTTGATTTTCTGCTTCTTTCTTTTTGATACTGGGGTGGACTAACCCTGTCTTTAGTGACATCAGAATACAAGGGTAGGGCCGTTGGTTTCGACAGACAATAGATGTTTTCATCTTCTTTGTGGACAAAAATGCACCTTTTGCACTCGAGCCACTACTTCCCTTATTTGAAAATTGTTCCTATGTCTCTTATTAGCTTCTTCTAACCATTTCTGTGCTTGAGGAAATCCTACCTTTTTGTTTCTTAACCTTACCTCCTGTGTCCCTCGCAGGTCTCTCACTAGATTTTGACATTCTGATTTATTCAAGGTACCACTAAACCCATAGTCTTTTTCCATTTTTCATATATTTTAAGTTTTTCGGATGTAATTTAAACATATATTCCTCATCCTCAGTCCTTTTATTTAAGCAGCCCTTACTAACACAACAACTGCTTCCTATTCCCATTTTTCTTATTTAAAAGAAAAACTGTTTCCCATTTTTCTTATTTAAAAGAAAAACTGTTTCCTTTTCCTGAGATCTCTACCGGTCTTTTGTAAAATTTAAACAAAAGAAATTCCTTTATGACTAGTCCCTTAAAAAACTTTTACAAAAACAAAAGCTTACCTTACTGCGGATCTTCCGCTCGTTAAATCACCGTCCACGGATCGAATCTAAGAGTGACTGGCCTCTACTTACGACTTTTTGTCGGAGGTCTTTCCATTCAAGGGAGCCGAGATTCGTTCTCCCCTTCCTGTACAGGTTTTTCAGTCCCTCTTATGCGATTATACCCGTGAAGAGGTGGCCCCACGTTCTTAGCCAGAAATGTCAAAAGATTTTAATACTCTTAACATATACTGGAAGAATCACGCAAAAAAGGTAGGCCAAAAAGAGTTTATTTAACATGCATGGAGATCTGCCACAAAAGTTCTGTTGCTAGCAGTCTAATTTCTACACACTTTACATGGGTTTTATACCCTCTTTCATGCATACTCAGCAGCTGGTTACTAGACAAGGAATTTCAGTCAAGGCTATAAATTCACTCAGTGGAGCCTTAGATGGTAAAAAAGTCAGACACAAGATAAGTTGGTGCCTACATCAAGGTAACATCTATGCACTCCTCCTTGGTCAGAGGTCAGTCCCAAGATAGGCCTGTGCCTGGACCAAAGTAGCATCTGTGCATTCCTTTCTGGTCAGCAAATTCCTTACAAGAAAAACAACTCATTTTAGCTTATTTCTTTGCACGCAATGCAGTTTCACATTTTAACCCTTCCTATACAGGATACAAAGATGTTGAACACAAAGATTCTTACTACAGTGTGTGTTTTGCATGTGGGATAAATTACTAGCAAAAGTGTGTAGTAAAGTTTTTGTCTTTAAATTTGCAAAATTTTTATTTATTTTATTTTATTTTATTTTATTTTGCATTTGTTGACCGGGCTAGTCTAACTGGATATATGTCCATTTTCAATAGAGGCCCGGGGAGAAAAGCTCCAAAGACATGTTTCAAAAGTATAAGTACAAACAATACACAAACATCAGGTATTATAATAATAAAAAATAGCAATTAACATAGTAAAAAAAAAGTCATTGACAATGGTACAGTGCAGTAAAAGCCTGGAGGATTTTAAAAGGATGTACACTGAGGTTAAGAGTTAAAAAATAGTATGAGTAGAGTGTATGGAGACATTGTACAGGTTAGGTAGGAAACAGAGAAAAGGAAGTTGTATGTGTAGTCAAGATAGAATGGATTTACTTAAGAAAAGGTATGTAAAGAGGATATAAATAATGTAGAAAAAGGTAGATAAGAAAAGTATAGTCAGATGGAAGATGTAACAGAGGATAGTAAGGACTAGATAGGTAAGTTGAGTTTGTAGAGGTATAGGACTAGTCAGGTTTGGCACAGGGGCATAGCCAGTATGATTTGAGGTAGAGTTTAAGTCTGTTTTTAAAAAGAGATAAAGAGGTGAGTGAGGTGAGGTTATTAGGGAGAAGATTCCAGGATTTGCCAACAGTATTAGAGAAGAGAGATTCAGAAACTATGTATAAAAGCATGTTTGATGACTTGGTTTTTCAGTTATATGACATCATATGAGTACTTCTTTCCTAAAAAGAAGCATAGAGCAGAGCTGTCTAATTTTAATAATACACTCACTGAAAATGACATAGGGAAGTGGATATATGGGTCATAACAGCCTGATCTTTTTCTTTCTTTCTTTCTTTCTTTCTTTCTTTCTTTCTTTCTTTTCTAATGTTTCTTGTGCCCATATCTGTTAGCCATAAAGCCCTTCCTATTGCAGTCATGATCGTTCATGTACCTACTTACCAGAGAGGGAACCAATCATGGGGAAAGGCCATGAACTGGACAGACATTGTGAGTGTTTTCCTTTTTATGGCATGAATTCTCTTCTGGAGTCTAGCATGCTTTCTTACTGACACAAGTGACTGTTATGCCTTTTTCCATGTATTTGCACAGTCCCACATTTGTGACATGAAGGTTATCTTACAAATGTGGCTTAGCAGAGCCAAACACACATCCCTGTGCCATATACTGCATGCAACAGGCTAGTCTCAGGATGTGTGAGCTGCTATAGGCCTCTTAATCACTCCATCCCTCCTTGGCTCCTTCTGCACCCAGATCACCAGCTGATCTGAGGTCATCTGAACTATTGTCAGGGCTTTATTCTTCTGCACCATGGAACTAACCCTGAGAGTGGTTTTATTTTGATTGCACTTACCTTAGTAGCAAACCAGTTTTATCATCTGGCTAGCTCTGACTGTAACTGTTTGTCAAGGTAATTTAGATTTCTTGTTTTTCTCTAACCGAATGCAGTGGAAAATAAGGATAATGAAATATTTAATGTAACTAGCCAGGCATATCAATTTCTCCATTTAAAATGTGTTATAGCAAGTGAGAATTAAGTGGGAGGAGTTTATGCTTGTCTAAATTTATCTTGTAAGTCTAGCCTGCACCATGGAATATTAGGTGAAACCCTGGGTTTGGTTAGTAGTTTGGCCATCTGAGGCACTGGCAAGGGAGGATGGATGTGCCCACCCTGGGGAAGAAAGGTATGGAGACCACATCTAGGGCACACAGTGCAGTATGATTTTCTTGATGGTGACCAAGGTAAAATGCCAAACAGTGCTACTCAGAAGGGCTGGAGCAGCATGCTGATAGCATCCCTTTGCAGAAGTGAACGGAGGATCAGTGCTGATTACCCAGTGCAGGTCCCAGTTTAGGAACATTGCTGGGTCTGCACAGGAATCGGGACCAAATAGGAAATCCACAGCAGCAATATGATGCTATCCCAGGATGCCTCAGTCTCCTTTCTGGACCTAACTCTTATTGGAGAAAGACTGGCAGAGTAAATGAGGGGTGGGTAAACCCTGTGAATGAAGAGAGTCACTGGGAAAAAAGTGAAATAAAAAATGATTTTGTAATTCAAAACTTTAGAGAAAGAAGAAGTAAAATATCTACACCATAAACTGATATTCTGAGATCCTTATCCAGTGTTAGAACTGCATTAGTGGTGCCAGACTTAGAAACAACACTCTAATGATTGATGTTCTTGTGCATGATTCTGAGGTTTTTGCCTTTTAAAATTGTAATTATGCTATCACAGGGATTTCTAATTTCCCTAAGATACATCGATCATGAATTTAGTGTATACATAAGTAGCAGTAGGTGCGCAAGGGCACAGCCCTCTCATTAGGAGATGCAAGTGGGGCTTGCCCCCTCCCCAATATTTGTTTAGTGTATCTTTTGTTTTTGAATATGACTGTTCTTGCTTCAGGGAATTTTCAGCTTGTGCAGTTGGCACAACAAATAAGATTTCACAGGGCTTGTCTTCAAGCAATCTTAGTGGTCTCATTCTCATTACTGAGACTCTAAGCAGAAATTGAAAAGTAAAGAGATGAAGGTGGAGTGTGGCACTTTTATTTTGGGAGATTTAGGGACTGAGATTTCTACTTACCAGAAACGTGGTTACAGAGTGGATATTTAAATGTGTTGCAGTTATAAAGCTGCCTAGAAAGGCAGCATGTTCCATCATTGTAGTAAAAATGCTATATTGTTGTGTCTGAAACCTGCTTAGCAGTCATTTCTCTTCTGTTCTATTCATTTGTTAACCAGCTAAGCTAACTAAGCATGGATGCCTCTTTTCAGATGTAGCACTGGGGTGTTTTCTAGTCAAGTGACTCACTCAGAGTTATGCAATTTTTATTTACAGGCTGAGGGAACCAAATTCAGGACTACAGGATAAAAGTTGTTAACAACTCATAATCTTGACCCTTTGTACTAAACTTCCATCATATTCTATACTAAATTTCTGTGCTAAGCTTCCAGAATTTTCCATACTAAACTGACAGCATTGGTATTAAGTTAGTAGAGGTATCGGAGCCTAAGCTTTCCTGTGTTAATGCCACTTATTTGTTGTAGTTTCTGCAGTAAAGCAAAAGAGCTGGTACTCAGCATAAGTCTCACTTGCTATGTGGAAATCAGAGACAGAATATAGTTTAGGAGTCCTTTGATCACAATTGCAGGGGTTTTGTGATCCTGAGTGATGAATACTATAGGCCTGTAATTGCTACTGTTATGTGAGTCTGTGTTCTGCTACAATAATAATGAGTTGTCCACTTCAGACAAGGCAGAATGACTGCATGCTTCCAATAAAATATGGTTAAGTTATCATTCTGCTAAGTGGTTTTAGGCATATGAATTTTATGAAGTCTGGGACTCATCTGTTTGTGTGAACTAAGGTGCCTTAGCCATGAAGAAGGAAATTGATAAAAACCATCATATCCTCCTCTTCTTGTGAGAATAAGCAAGATGGAGTCTTCACATGTGACAGCTTAGATAAGGAATACTGGGGCATGCAATAATCACTGTTCTGTTAGTTGGTAAATTGCAATACTGCATCTCCATATATACTTAAGAAAAGAGTTTAGACATTTCTGAGTGGTACAGACATATTTTATCTTTATAAACAATTGCGGAGATTGTAAAGTATGATTTCCATTCTCGTACTCTGTGAGTAATCTACCTGGGATGTAATCTGCATGCATTGTTAAAGCTTTGTCAAAAATGGAAACTTTATGAAGAAATTGTCTGTCGAGACCATTCTGCCTAGTAATGGACTAGCTCCACACAATATTCATGAAGTAAATTAACACGCTATTTTAAAAGGCAAACTAATTTTGCATAGAATGCGTCTCAGAAACCGATTTTAACTTTGAGAGGAACTAAATGACACCACTAAATAAAAGCCTGAAAAAGCCCCTATGGGTGTCAAAATCAGACTGTTGTCATTTTCAAATTTTGAAAACATTAATATATATGGTGGTGCAGCAGTAACGTTGTCACCTCACAGCAAGAGGTTCTCCGGTTTGATTCTCGGCTGGATTGCCTTCTGTGCAGAGTCTGCATGTCCACCCTGAGTTCGTGTGGGTTTTCTCTGAGTACCCTGGTTTCCTCTCACATTACAAAGACATGTGTCTGGAGCATTTCTCCCTAGGTCTCTGCTGAAAATGGGCTCCATTCCAAGTCACGCTTTCCTGGTTAACAAATGTTAAATAAAATGTACCTATATCTAATCTATATGTATATGGTAATAGATGCTTCAACTGACAGTGTGTTTGATCAGACACATATTTAGATGACCGCTTAAGGTAATCTAAATAGATGATCAACAGCTGTGCAAGATCATACAAATGTTGGGTCTTGAGAATAATCCCTTTCTCCAATATTTTGTGATCTTGACATTAGTAAATATAATTAGCAAGGGTGTAGGGGAGTTGATCCCCTGCAAAATACATTTATTTATTTTTTTTGTTTGTTTGTCTTGTTTTAGGTTTTGTATGTGCCAGTGTTGTTTCTCAGCACATGTGTAGTGTTGCATCAACATTTACATTTTCAAAGTATTGTGGTTTCCATTTGAGATGTTGATGGAAGCAAATGTCGACAAAAGCTTATATAATCACACACACACACACACACACACACACACACACACACACACACATATATATATATATGGGTCTCACACATGTTGCACACAACAACATATCCACTAACCTCAACACTGTCACTACTCACGCACCTCACCTACCACCCTAACCTAAAACACTTAAACCCACCCTAAACCTCAACACACACACACACACATATCCTAACATCCATACTACATCTTTCACGCTCCTGACACTTATCCGCGCTCAGCTCACACGCCGCACGTTCTCAGCGTCAGCTCTATATTATTTTGGCTCTACCCTGTGTTCGGTCGTCCCTCTCGGGTCTTCCGGGTGTCGTGGACGGGGGCTTCAGTCTATGAAAGTAGACCCATATATATATATATATATATATATATATATATTTATAGAGATAGAGAGGGGGGAGAGTGTACTGGGTTCAGTGTCTATTATTTCTTCAGACCTACTGGCAGCTGTAAGGCAATATCAGAATTTGTCAAGGATATCAACTCACAGCAGATTTCACAGGTCACCTTTTGAAATGGCATTTATTCAAATCACCATAAGCAAGGCTAATTACCACTTAAAAGGTATAGCTATAGAACACCCCCTATTTTCACTTCTAAGCATGATAGCTATGTTAACACCTTAGCTGAAATCCCAATTAAATTCAACAGCTTTCTACTGGGAAAGGTTAACTATCCATCAATAAACTGTCTGACTTGCACTACCAGTGGACAGCATGTCCAACATATTCTTGACATTATAAATGCTACTAAGGGCATCAATTGTACAATTAGGTAACCATTCTACTAGGTGCTCCAGTTCCTTTATCTTATCCTCACAAATATGGCCACTTCTAGCACACCTCCATATTTATTATCTTTGATTGTTAAGTCAGACCATAAATCAGTGATTTTTCCCCTTTAAAACTTGAGGTATTTCCCTCTGCAACTACCTCTGTGTTTAAGGAATTCTCAAAAGCAAATCTTAACCAGTGACCTAAATTAAACTAAGCATTTTTTTGAATTCTGCTCATGCTTAAGTAAATAAAACAGCCTGACCTGCAGAAATAGCAACAAGGCAAGGAGAAATAGAGCAAAAAATTTAATATGAATGCAATATTCTCACATGGTGATGCCTGCACATAAAATCGTGAGTTAAAAAGTGAAGATGCACCATGTCTTCAGGACAGAATGGTCTGTTTACAGGAAACATAAACAGGAGTGCAGCAATTCACAAATTTCTTTTGAAGGTGTGACATCTGTGGACACTTTGATTTAAGGAAAATGAAGGTATATTCCTTTTCAAGGGAGATCAGCATGTTACAACAGCCATACATAGTACTAAGTGGATAAGGAGCGATGTGCTCTGATCTTCCAACTTCTTTTAGAGTTGTGATGTCTGTAAACATGTAACATCTTGATTTAATAAAATAAAGACATACTCTGTCTTCAGGAGACAATAGGCTGTTGAGACATGCAGCACCAGATAGCTGTGATGGTAAGGAACTTTCAGCTTCTTTTGGGATTGTGTCAACTGTGCAGTCCTAAAGTCTTGATTTAAAGAAGTGAAGGTATGCCCTGTCTTTAGACATGAACATTCTGTTACAAGAGCTGCCCACAACAACAGATAGGTAGGGGGAATGTGTAGCTATCTACTGACTGCTTTCAGGTTGGGATGGCTGGACACATAACATCTTGATTTAAAAAATGTGAAGGTGCAATCTGTATTCAGGGGAGATCAGTCTGGGAAGGAAGAGCATGCACTAAAACCCTAACTTCTTTTGGGGGTTGTGACAGTTATGGACATTATTGTCTTTATTTGGAAAAAGCAAAGGTACACCCTATCTTCAGGGGAGAACAGTATGTTTACAGGAATTGTGCATTACCACTTCATATCTTTTGGAGATATGATAGCTGTGGAAGGTTATTTATTTATTTTGTTTACATTATGGTTACCAGAGTAAAGTACTAATCACAACATGACCAACTGCATGCTCAGTCTAGGTTACAACAAAAGGTGGAACAGTTGCTCCCAAGTGTGGAGCACAAAGGTAATATAAATTAGTTACAAAAAAAGAGAGGTACTGTGACAGACTTGACACCATGTTGAGGTGCACAGTTTACAAGCAGAAAACTGGAATTAGAGGAATAGCAAGAAAAGAGTGAGAAGAAGGTTTAGTCTGGGAAATTGTAGAGGATAACAAAAGGTGATTACAGAACAAAGCAAGAGGTGACTAAATGTAAAGACACGGAGCTCAGGGAGCCAGAGCGACTGAGAAAGGTGAAAGTGATGAAGGAGAAAGAGAAGATATGTGCATATTTACAGGAAACAGAAACATAGTGGTAATCAATAGAACAGTGGTGTAAATAAGGTGATGTGCATGGAAATTAACGTAGTGAAGAGTAGTGTTGATTAAGTGATATGTCCCAAGTTCTGGCATTTGCATTTATATTCCCAAATAGAAACTGTTTGAGTTGAAGCCTGAATTTAGCATAGTAAGTATGCTTGGTGAGATAGTGTGGAAGGAATTGCCACAGTTTTGGAGCAAGTATGGAGAAACTAGTTATAACTATTATTATTATTATTATTAATAATAATAACTAATTGTTTACTGGGTAAGTGGACTGGTGTATTGACCCTTTTCAGCCCCATCCTGAGCTCAAAGAACAGAAAATGTTTCATGATCTTTCAAGCAACAATATCACTTACAAGATAAATACATAGCAACATTGAGAACATAGTAAGATTGAATGCAGATAAGGTAATGTTAAAAGATTCTGGTCAGAGAGCATTGAGAAAAAACATATATACATATACTAAGATGTCGATAAAATACAGTGGAATCATACATCTATTAAGCATATATATATATCTATGTGTGAAATATTTGTGCATAACCTGCCACGTTCATAGGTTCATAGATAGGTTATAGGCTATTGGCCCTAGGGCCTATATAAGCCTAGCCAAAAAGGTACCCTGGCTTTCAACACCCAAGAAAATTATTTTTCTGTGCCCCTGTTGAGCAGAGCCACAGAGGTGATCCCCGGGGTGAATTTCCTATTTCCCATCCAATCATCAAGATTTTTCTTGAAGAGTGCTAATGAGGAGCTTTGTTTGATATAGATAGGCAGTTTGTTCCAGAGTATGGGAAGTCTCTGGGACAGGAATCTATCCCTGCAGCATGTTCTGTTTATTGTGGTGACAAGGATTTAGGTCCCTAGAGAGTGTGGCTTGGAGGGACTGGGATTCCTTTAAGTGGAGCATGTGCAACTGCTCTGGGTTTGACATAGCTTTATATGTTAGCAGAGATCGCCTCTGAGCAGGCAATATGTGACGGAGTAAAGCTGGAGTTTTTGAGGCGGTCTGCATAAGGCATCTGTTTGAGGCCAGTAATCCTCTTTGTGAGGTATTTCTGCGGCCTTTCCAGTTGTTGTAGATGCCTTGTGAGCTACATACCAAAAGGGGCATTGTACTTTATAATGGGTCTAATAAGTGATGAGTAGAGGGGAACAATGACCTCTTTTTTCCTGAATGAGAAACCTTTTGTGATGAGGTGTGCCAGGTAGAAGGATTTCGTACTACTGTGGCGATGTGATTATCAAAGGAGAGACTACTGTCCACCTGTGTCCCAAGGTCTCTTATCACACTCTTGGTGTTAAGTCGACTACCACCTATGTGGTAGCTCATGGGTACAGAGTTTTTACCAAAGGGGATGACAATGCACTTTTTGGCATACAGCTTGTGGCCATGACTTTGACACCAGGCATCTGTCTCAGTGAGGCCCTTTCGTAGGATGTCCACATTGTTAGGAGTTTCAATTATGGCTCCTAGTTTGCAGTCATCTGCAAACTTCATTAGCCAAAGAAAGTCTGTGTTAGCCTGTACTTCAGAAAAGTAGATACCAAAGAGGAGAGGACCCAGGACTGAACCCTGTGGTACTCCACTTGTTACTGGTCTGAAGTCGGATTTGGAGTCTGCTACTTTCACAGTGTGGGTTCTGTCAGTGAGCCATTTGGCAACCCATCTTGTGACATAAGGATTTATACCTAGTTTAGTGAGTTTATCTATAATTCCAGAGTGGGGGATGGTGTCAAAAGCCTTGGCGAGATCTAGATAGGCTGTGTGAACCACCTTACCCTCATCTATGGCTTTGGTGACTGCTTCAAAGAAGTGTATCAGGTTTAGGAGACATGATCTGCCTTTTACAAACCCGAACTGGGTGGGGTCCAGAGTTTGGATATTACCAATGTCTTTGTTTATAAGTTCCATGATGAGGCGTTCTATAGCCTTGCAGACCAGGCTCATTAGGCTAATGGGGTGGTAGTTCCGGGGTCTGTGGTGGCTCCCCCTTTGTGGAGTGGGATAACCGTCACTGTGCACCATTCAGTGGACACAAAGCCTGAGGTGAGGCTATGATTGAACATGGTGCTTAGGTAGGGTGCCAGTTCATTCTGTAGTTCATGTAAAACGTAGCCTGGGATGTTGTCAGGTCCCATGGATGCTGTGTTCTTGGCTTTGGAGAGTGTGGTTTTTACCTGTGCAGCCATGATTACAGGAACTTTGCATTCTTCCGGTATAAAGATGGGCCCTTTAGGGGGGTAAAGTTAGCACTGAACCTATCTGCCAGGATGTAGACAATATCAGTTGGTTCTGTATATTTATTGCCATTGTGCTGTAACTCAGAGCAGATCTGAATGTTGTCATTGAGATTCTTGACATAGCTATAGAATGCTTTGTGGTTGTCTTTAGAATCAGTGGCGATTTTGTTTTCATAACTAGCTTTGAAGGATTTTATGAGGCATCTCAGCTTCTTACTGAGGCTGACCAGGGAGTTCCTCCAATCATGAGATTTTACTCTTTTTTGCAACAGTTTCTTTCTTCTGTTGTGGAGTTTGTTTATGGTAGGGGAGCACCAGATTGGCTTCCTTTTTTTGGAGGATAGCATCTTGGTTCTGTTAGGGATAGCACGATCCATGCACTTGTGTAAGTGCTTATAAAGTGCATTTGTGTAGGATTCAGCAGTTGTACCTCTATTGTCTGTCTGCATGGGTGTCATGAAGTTTGCTACTTCTGTCTTAAGAAGTGTGAAGTTGGCTTTGGAGAAATTTTTTACGATGGTTTCCCTAATGGGGGGTGGGGGCAGGATGTGGATGTCTAGGATGATTAGCTTGTGGTCGGATCTGACCAACAAGAAATTGACCTCTGGTGTGGAACACTGGTAATGACCAGGTCTAGGATATTGCTGCCCCTGGTGGGGATGTGGATAAGTTGATCCAAGGCATTGGAATTTATGAATTCCAGAAAACGTTGAGCAAAAGAGTTGCTACATGAGCAGTTTTCCCAGTTAATGGTGGGGTAGTTGAAATCACCCATTATTAGGGTGTTGGGTTGTACCCTAATATTTTCCAGTGTATCAAGAAATGAGGAGTTGGAATCCTGGGGCATGGTGGGGGATCTGTAGCAAGTTACAATTTGGATTGCGGTCTTGCCCAGAGTTAGTTGCACTTGGATAATCTCGGATGCATTATGCTGAGCAGCTAACCTGGAGGTGTGGATATCCTTAATGAATATGGACATGCCTCCGCCTCTAATGTTTTGGTCCAGGTTAGGTGGCCGAAAGGTGTGGTATGAATTATAGCCTGGTAATGCAGGGGTGCTCTCTGGAGCCTTGAACTAGGTCTCTGTCACTGCACAGATGTCGATGTTCTCCATTTTAAGGAGTGCCTCGAGTGAATGCATTTTGAGGTTTAGACTTCTAGCATTGAGTAGGATTACCCTCGCATTTTGCTTGCTTATACCTGTTATGGTGGTGAATTTGTCATTTGAACCTTGCCTAAAAATGGCACTATAGGGGTGGCAAGAGCCTTAGCCAATATCAGGAATCTCTTGGGCAACAGGTGCAGGCCATCTCTGGTAAAGCATCATGGTCTGACGATCATGTCATCCCAGGCAGACAGATACTGGATCCCCTTAGACTGGGAAAAGCTATGTAGTTTAGTAGATGACATTTGGACAGTAGGCCCTACTGTACCCTGGTAACTGAGGCTGTAGATTGGAATAATAGTGACAGATTTCATTGCAAGTGAAGTAGAAAGATATTAATGGAGTGAGATGAATAGTTGGAGTCCAGAAGTAGGTTGGATCTAGCTTGTGCTGGGCGACAGTTTACCTTGGATAAAGTAAGGCAATGGTGCTCAAGATGAGGGGAACTGTTCATTTAAAATTATATTAGATAAGGTCTGTAGAGTTAAAGTGTTTTTGTTAGAGGGGTGGCAAGCATAGGTTGGCTGCACTGAAATTATAGAAGCAAGACACCTTTCCCAGTGGCTGCCTAGTTGGTGCTGAAAACAATTATGATATTTCCTGAGCTCAGAAAAGGAGGCAGTTAATTTTTTAAATATTGATTTGATTTTTTAAAAATACAGATTAAAAAAAAACAAAGCTACACTTTCTCTTCTGGGAAGACCAATCTGTTACAGGAGTCATGCACAGCACCAGATAGGCAAGGGCACAGCATGCAGCTTTTTCCTCAACATATTTTGAGGTTGAGACAGTTGTGGAAACTTAAAATGTTGATTAAAAAAGTGAAGACACATTCTGTCTCTGGGAGGAGCAGTCTATTAAAGGAGATTTGCAGCAGCTGATGGATATGGAGAGCTTGCAGTAATCTTTTGACTTCTTTTGGAGTTGTATTAGCTGAAGATAATTATAATATTGATTTCAGAAAGTGAAGGTACAATCTGTTGTCAGAGGAGACCAGTCTGTTGCTGAAGACTTCCGCAACACCAGATGGGTGAGTGGAGTGTTCACCAATCCTCTTATTCTTTTCAGGGCTGTCATCACTGTGGATGCTTAAATTCCTGTTGTAAAAATTGGGATTAGAATTTATCTTCAGGGCAGAGCAGTCTATTTCAGGAGCCTTGCAATACTAGATGGGTATAGGGGAGTTTGCAGTGATCCTTCAACTTTGTGGTAATGATGTCTGCGGACACTTCAACTCTTGATTTAAAAAAAAAGTGAAGTTACACTTTGTCTACAGGGTACAACAGTCTGTTGCATGTGCCATGCACAACTCCAGGCTGCTAGAATGGAGCTTGAAGCAATCATCTGGTTTCTTTGGGGTTTTAATGGCTGTGGACACCTAAAATCTTAATTTAAAAAAGCAAAGGTGCACAATCTCTATGGAGAAGACAATTTGTTACAGGAATTGTAAAGATCATCAGACAAGTAGGAAAGTATGCAGGGATCCTCTGACATTTTGGGGTTGTGATGGCTGTGGACTCTCAAAATCCTCATATAAAAAGTGATGGTGTGCTGTGTCTTAAGGGGAGAACAGTCTGTTACAGGAGTCATGCACAGTAACAGAAGGGCACAGGAGGAGAGTACTGCAGTCTTCCTCCTTCTTTTGGGCTTGTGACTGCTGTGGGCCAACATTTAACAAAATAACTGGCCTGAAGTCTGATTACATAGGAGAACAGAATTCTTGAAGTGAAGTATACCTAGGCTTCTGCTTTCGTTCAAAAGCTGTATTACTTTCTTTGGGATGAAAACTTTCTGGTTATCAAAGTAATTTTGCTTTGTATTAAATCAGAAATATCAATCAGGTGTTTGATGTCCTGATTGGTCAGGTTGCTATTGAAGGCATCTACCAGGAAAAGGCTACAGCAAATCTACAGACCCTTGCATCATCTGGGACAAGACTGTGGATCACCAAACAGGCTGTGGCCTGCTTCTCTTCTTGGGATTGGTGCCAATGTTTTGCTTCTGGTGAGAGAAGAAGCAAAGGAGCATTGTATCTCAGTAGAATGAAGCTGTGGTGAGACCAGCACTAGTACTAACCAGGCAGTAGCCATTCATGCAACTCCCCTCTTTTTATTATTCTTGACAAGCTAATTCTTTGTTTTCAGTAAGTGCTGCTTGATTTGTTTTTAACTTCAGAATATCTGCCTAAATACTTCATCCTTAAATTTTCAGGGTCTGTGTATTAGTTTCCCCTTAAGTGTTTGACAATGTCCTGTGTGAAGGCTGCCAGCCTAGCTAGATAGAATTTTGTAGATAATTATATGTCATTGTAAATCTTAATATTAATTGACAGGCTTGTTTTTACAAATGTGAGAAAACTAAATGTAAGAAAAATGTGTTATATGCTGAACTTCAAAAATGTAACCACATTGTACCCTGCTGGAAGAAAGCTGTTAAGTAAAGAATTACCACTGTGTTTGATCGTAAGCTGGGAGACAGGATGTCTGGGCTAGCAAATTCTTTCTATTGTTATAATTGCTAGATTTTACATGTAAAAGTGTCATTTATTGTTGTGGCTTCCTGACCAGGTGCAGCTTACAAAGAAATGTAAATTTTGAGTTTCTGTTAGCCTGGGAACTAAAGGGAAAGTGATAAAAATCATGTAATGTGAAATGACTCGGCAGTACTGGGTATTATCAATTTAAGACTTTCTCAGAGAGAAAGATTAGGCATTTTGTATCTTGATCTAGATCTGACAACTCACCAGGCACTTGCTTTGCTCTGTAAGTAAAGTTATTTAGAACTTAGTATTTCTCTTAGAGATAGATAGAATATAGCCAGATTAGTCTAGATGTTTTCTATATTTATGTCAGACTATCCTACAATTATTGTTTTAAAGTTCCTCTGATTTCTGATCTCTTGATTAGCACTGTGTTGAATTGATGAGCTTTGTCTTGTGTTTTTATTATTTATTATTAAATATTTTTTAACCTCTCAGCTGTGGCTGTTTTGTGTTGAGATAATTTAAGCTCTTAGAGAGTGCTTGCATGTATTTGGTGATACTGTCTCAGCCACTCCAATAATCTTGCTGTTCATCACACTTACTATTGGGATAACAGTAATATTACACAGTGAAATTGGTCCCCCTTTGGGAAGGACTTTATAGTGGTTGATAATAGTGGTTGGTGGCAGTCAGTACTACCTTATAGTCTGCACAGAAAGGGGGTATAGTTGGAGAACCTGTCCCAGCCTTCCCCAGGAGTGTCTTTGTGTTTGTATATAAATCAAATCTTATAGTGTGTGTGTGCTACTTGGGCATGGACATGAAGCACTGGTTGGACAGAGAGGGTGCTGGAGGTTTTAGAGTGACTACTAGGCTGAGATCTGGACCCTATAGCTGTGCCAGTGGGGAGTCTTATTGGGGATCTGAAGAGAAAGGGAGAAACCACCCCACACTGATTTTGATCTCTGTGTGCTCTTAAGGGAAATTTACTTTACTGTGTGTGCGTACTTGTTATCCCCCCAATGTGCACGTCCCTCACTGGTATTAGTGGTGAGGATTGAGGCTCCTTGATTACTGGGTCAGTGCGCGGGTGTCACATATTAATTGGTTGGCAGTGGTGGGATATCCACACCACATATTAATTGTTTGGCAGTGGTGGGATATCCACATCAAATATTAATTGTTTGATAGTGGTGAGGTAGCCACATCACATATTAACTGGCTTGTAGTGGTGTGGATAGTGAATTCCTGTAGCTTGTGTACAGTGATCACTGAAGGTGTTTTTGTACTCTAAATCAGGCATACAGTGAACATTCAGAGTTCAGATCACAATTGTTTTATTTCTTTTGTTAGCTTAGTTAGTCAGGGAGAGCAGGCAAGCATTTCAGCAGAGGAATATGGTAAGCTGACAAGGAGCCAGTTGGCTGAGATGAACCAGGCTAAAGGACTGATGCATGGAAACCTTACTAAAGCAGATATGATTGCAGCTTTGGTCACAGCTGCATTAGAGAATAGCAACCAGGAGGACAATCAAACTGGCCGTGGAGATATACAACACTTAGAGAATGGACAACTCAACCTTTCTGCAGAGGACTTAAAAATCCATCTGCAGTTAAAGAGACTTGAGTTGGAGGTCAGGCATTTGGAAACAGAAGCAGTAGAGAGACTGAGATATCTACAGGCTGAGGAGAATGAGAAACTGCTACGCCTGGAAGCTGAGGATAAGGAGAGGCAGAGGCATCATAAAAAGGAGATGCTGACTCTTTGCCAGAGTCATGGAGGTAATAGAGAAGGGAGTAACCAGGCCCCAGAAGCACAAAAGGTCAGTAAATTTCTTCCACAGTTTCCAGAGAGGGATAATTTTGATAGCTTCATTCATATGTTTGAGAGGGTATGTAACCAGTATGATGTTGACCAAAGGATCTGGGTATGGCTCCTGACCCCCTTATTCCATGGTAAAGCTGTAACTGTGCTATCTAAATTATCCAATCATTACGTTTTTGATTATACTGCTGTTAAGAATTGTTTGCTAGAATTTTTTAAGATAACACCTGAAGCTTATAGGAAAAGGTTTTGTGAGCATAGACGCAAGGCAGTTGAAAGTATGTGTGAATATGTTGCTGAACTAAGCTGAGTGGATGTCAGGTCACCACTTTTGAAGGACTGGCAGACCTTTTGATGAGAGAACAAGCCCTTAGCACTTTGCCTGAAGACATGAGGATCTGGTTAGCTGATAGACAATGTGCTACTTCAGATGAGTTGGGGAAGAAGAGAGACCTATACCTGGCAAGCAGGGCATCACTGCACAGGAAAGGGACATCCAGTGCTGCTCATGCATCTAAAGGAACCCATGGTGGCAGCCCAGACTGCTGCAACAGAATCTGACAGTAGCAGGGGAAGCCACTAGTCCAGGTACATGTCCAGGACCTAGGATGAAATGTTTTGAATCCAACCAGTGGGACAATGTAGCATATAGATGTCCACAGAGGCAAGGTGTGGAACAAAAGGTGTGGGAGCCAGTAAGTGGGAAGGACAAAATGCCAATAGTAGGTTGTCTTGAGACAACCAGGGTACCAAACTACCATCCTGCAGATGTCCTGATAGGGAAGGATTTTGATGAGACAGTACCATGTCTTAATGCAGTTATGCACAGTCAGGCTTGGAGACAAGCATGTGGATCTGGTAGCTTGGGGGAGACCCAGTCAGACCACACACTTGCAGCCAGGACTGGTGAGGTGGTTACTTCAGAGAGGGAGCTACCCTGTAGCAGTGAGACTGAAGGTGAGCCACAGCTGCTTGTGGGTACCGATGGTCCCTTGGACAGAGTGACTGCAGGGGCAGAGGTGAGTAGTAGTACCCAGGCTGACAGTGAGGCACCACTGTCAGAGGATGCCAGACTTCCTGTGGAAGGGAAGCTGGGAAGGGTTACAAAGAGAGAGTTGAGACAGGCTCAGCTCTCAGACCCTACATTACAAGGCCTGAGGCAGGTAGCAAGTGAGGCACTTGATTTTCGAGGGAAGGGGGAATCTGTATACTGGGACAAAGGGTTACTGTACAGAGAGTGGACCCCTGAGGGAGGGCTAGAAGGTGAGAGGATACAGCAGTTGGTAGTGCCTAGAGCCTACTATATGGCACTTCTAACCATAGCCCATGATATTCCTTTTGCAGGTCATATAGGCATGAAACTACAAAGAGATGTATTATGCAGAACTTCTATTGCCTTGGAATTTCCAGAGATGTAACAGGGTACTGCAGGACCTGTGAACAGTGCCGAAAGGCAGGCAATGCAAGACAAGGTGAGAGCTCCTTTGCTGCCTTTGCCTGTGATTAAGAAGCCATTTCAATGGGTAACTATGGATATTGTGGGGCCTCTTGAGTACCCCAAGTTCCACAGGGCAAACGTATATCCTAGTGGTAATAGATTATGCTACAAGATACCCTCAGGCAGTGGCTTTGTCCTCCATTGAGGCGGAAAAAGGTGGCAAATGCTTTGGTAGAGGTTTTCAGCAGGGTAGATTTCCCAAAAGAAATACTGACTGACAGAGGTGCCAATTTCATGTCAGACCTGCTGGCTTGTCTGTGGAAGTACTGTGGGGTGAAGCACCTGAAGACCACCCCCTACCATCCCCAGATTAATGGTCATGGTGAAAGGTTAAACTCTACAATCAAGTCCATGCTATGGGTATTTGCAGACCAGTTTAAGAGGGAGTGGGACAAATATTTGCCCCAGCTGTTGTTTGCTTACAGAGGGGTTTCCCAGGAATCCACAGTTTTTTTTCCCTTTGAGTTGTTGTATGGGCATAGGGTGAGGGAGCCTCTATATTTAATTCGTGATGAGTGGAGGGTGAGTGTGTATCTCACCAGAAGTCTATTGTGGCATATGTCCTAAATCTCTGGACAAGGCTCAGGAAACTCATGGCCTTGGCTCAGGAGAACCTGGCAGAAGCCCAAGAACAGAAAAAGGTCTAGTGTGACAGGAATGCTTGAGCTAGAGAGTATGCTATAGGGCAGCAGATAATGGTTCTCATTCCTGTCAGGCACAACAAGCTGCAAGCAGCTTGGGAAGGACCCTATAAACTGGTAAGGAAGGTCAGTGATGTTAATTAGATGGTAGAACAGCTAGGCAGGAGGCAGAGGCACAAATTGTACCATGTTAACATGATGAAACTTTACCATGATAGGGAGGCCCTTGTGCTGAGTATTTGCAGTGGGCTGCAGGAGGACTCTGAGGGAGATCTGGTGACTGATCTCCTCAGTGAGGCTCGGACTGACACCTTAGTGGAAGGGGTAGCAATGTCCCAGCAGCTATCTCCTACCCAGGTTTGAGAAATCCAAGCAGTATTACAGGCGTTTGGGGACATGTTCTCTGGGAAGACAGGGTGCACCCACCTGGGGCAGCACCAGGTGGATACAGGACCCCAAAGGCCTATTAGGCAGGCCACTTATAGGGTGCCTGAGAGTCAAACAGACTCTGAGGGGGGAGATACAGGAAATGTTGGAACTAGAGGTAATTCAAGAGTCCATCAGTCCCTGGTATCAAAGAAGGATGGCAGCACCAGGCTCTGTGTGGACTACAGGAAATTAAATAGTCACACAGAGTCAGATGGCTACCCCATGCCTAGGACAGATTAAGCCCTACAGCAGCTGGGTGGGGCTAAGTATCTTACCATCACTGATCTTACAAAGTGTTACTGGCAGGTGCCCTTGATGCCCAGTGCTAGAGAGAGGTCAGCCTTTGTGACTCCTTTTGGCTTGTATGAGTTCACAAAGATGCCCTTTGGGATAAAAAAATGCCTCAGCAACTTTCCAGAGGCTAGTAGATCATATCCTAGCAGGAGCAGGATGGTTTGCCCTTGCTTACCTAGATGATATTGCCATCTACAGTCATTCCTGGCAAGAGCACCTTCAAAATGTCAGGGAGGTGATGGGCAGACTACAGAGGGCAGGGTTGACCATTAAGCTGAGCAAATGTCAGGTGGGTATGGCAGAGGTCTCCTACCTGGGACATAGAGTGGGGAGTGGTAAGATCAGGCCAGAATCTGCCAAAGTGGTAGCCATTTGGGCATGGCCTGCACCTGTTACCAAAAACCAGGTGAGGTCATTCATAGGGACAGTAGGGTACTACAGAAAGTATGTCCCCAGTTATAGTACCATAGCTGCTCCCCTTACAGACCTGACAAGGAAAAACAGGCCAGATAAGGTAGTGTGGACCCCTGCATGTGAGCAGGCATTCCAGAAGCTTAAAGAAGCTTTGGGAGGACACCCTGTGTTAGCCAGTCCAGATTACAGCAAATAATTTGTTGTGCAGGTGGATGCTTCGAACCATGGAGTGGGGACTGTACTTAGCCAGATTTCTTCAGAGGGAGAAGAGCACCCAGTGGTTTATCTCAGTCATAGGCTTCAACCCAGGGAGGAATGCTATGCAGCTGTAGAAATGGAATGTGTAGCCATAGTGTGGGCACTGCAGAAATTTCAACCTTATCTGTACGGAAGAAAATTCGCTGTAGTTGCAGATCACAATCCCCTAAAATGGTTACACTGAGCCAGCTTGCAAAGATGGAGCCGAGGGTTGCAAGCATATGGTATGTCAGTGCAGCACCGCAGTGGAATTAGCAATGCCAACGCAGATGGGCTCTTAAGACAGGGAATATACGCAGATAGACCTAACCTTCTCAAGCAATGTTTCTCAAGGATCACTTGAAAAACTAGCTTGAGTTCTCCCGGGGGGGGGGGGGGGGGGATATGTGAAGGCTGCCAGCCTAGCTAGATAGAATTTTGTAGATAATTCTATGTCATTGTAAATTTTAATATAATCCACAGGCTTGATTTTACAAATGTAAGAAAACTAAATGTATGAAAACTGTGTTATCTGCTGAACTTCAAAAATGTAACCACAATGTACCCAGCTGGAAGAAAGCTGTTAAGTAAAGAATTACCACTGTGTTTTATCTCAAGCTCGGAGACAGGATGTCTGGGCTAGCAAATTCTTTCTATTGTTATAATTGCTAGTTTTACATGTAAAAGTGTCTTTTATTGCTGTGGCTTCCTGGCCAGGTGCAGTTTACAATGAAATGTAAATTTTGAGTTTCTGTTAGCCTGGGAACTAAAGGAGAAGTGATAAAAATCATGTAATGCAAAACGACTCAGCAGTACTGGGTATTATCAATTTAAGTAGCGATGATGAGCAAGCTTGACAAAGACCAAAACCAAAAAGATTTGCCTGCCCTGGAAATCCAAATAAAGGGTGAAGCCAAAATGTTAAAAAATACTCCTTTATTCAAAGCGAGTAGATAATAGTAACAGCTGGTGTAGTCCCAAGCACAAAATAACGCCACAGCAATGCGTACGTTTTCGACTCAGTACATACAAGTCTTCTTCAGAAATCAAAACACAAATCTTTGTTCAAATAAAGCCTTATATATCAGCTGCACCAGTTCAAAATAATTAATTATTATCAATTTAAGACTTTCTCAGAGAGAAAGATTGGGCATTTTGTATCTTGATCTAGATCTGACAACAACTCACCAGGCACTTGCTTTGCTCTGTAAGTAAAGTTATTTAGAACTTAGTATTTCTCTTAGAGATAGATAGAATATAGCCAGATTAGTCTAGCTGTTTTATATATTTATGTCAGACTATCCTACAATATTGTTTTAAAGTTCCTGTGATTTCTGAGCTCTTGATTAGCACTGTGTTGAACTGATGAGATTTGTCTTGTGTTTTTATTATTTATTATTAAATATTTTTAAACCTCTCAACTGTGGCTGTTTTGCGTAGAGATAATTTAAGCTGAGAGTACTTGCATTTATTTGGTGATACTGTCTAATCTGCTCCAATAATCTTACTGTTCTTCACACTTACTATTGGGATAACAGCAATATTACACAGTGAAATTGTTAACCCTTTGAGAAGGGCCTTATAGTGGTTGATAATAGTGGTTGGTGGCAGTCAGTACTACCTTATAGTCTAGACAGAAAGGGGGCATAGTTGGAGAACCTGTGTCAGCCTTTCCCAGGAGTGTCTGTGTGTTTGTATATAAATCAAATCTTTGTGTGTGTGTGTATCAGCTACTTGGGCAGGGACATGAAGCACTGGTTGGACAGAGAGGGTGCTGGAGGTTTTAGCTTGACCACTAGGCAGAGATCTGGACCCTATAGCTGTGCCAGTGGGGAGTCTTATTGGTGATCTGGAGAGAAAGGGAGAAACCACCCCCAGACTGACTGTGATTTCTGTGTGCTCTTAAGGATAATTGTACTTTACTGTGTGTGTACTTGTTATCCCCCAAATGTGTACACCCCTCACTGGTGTTATTGGCAAGGATTGCGGCTCCTTGATTACTGGGCCTGTGCAGGGGGCATCACACCCTGTACAGACACAGACACCTTGAGTGACATTTTTCCTTTAAAAACATGATTGAAATTTCACTAATACCTAGTTGTACACAGGACAACTAGTTTTCACTGACAAGCACTGTCCCCAGAGTTGCAAACCAGATACCCCTGACCTTGCTTTATAGTCTCACTACAACTGCCTAATCAATAAAATATGGTCTGTTGCCATGGATATGAACTTTCCCACTATCTCCATCACCAGATTGGTGGATATGGGCAGCCTGAGGTAATGTAAAAATTGCCTTATGTTTACTGACAGCCAGTTAATTCTCAAACAAACTGATATGGTATATGAAAGATGTATTTACACAATGTCACTGGAGGCCAAACTATCACATAAAAGTACTCGTAATGTCTATAAGGTTGTCAGTAGTATACACACTGAACCCATCACACACAATTCAATGCAGACATATAGACCCACATATGCTGAGGCACTTAAATGTAACCTTCCTAAACCCCAAAGACCACCTAGATGAAGTACACATAACAAATACCCTCAGCAGCCCCAAACACACTCTTTCAAAACAACACCAACATCAACACATAGAGGCACATCTCATGGAGCCTGTACCTCTAAGCCCATAAGGCAAGCCACCACCAATCCAACATTTTGGTCATTGGACACTCCATCATGAGACACACTGATGTCCCTGTCACCAGGCTGAGTAAGGAGAAAGTCATAGTCGGTTGCTTATCAGGGTCTAGGATCCACCACATTGCACACATCCACTCAGGTCACTGGACCAAAATTACCAGTATGACTCAAACATAGTCCATGTGGGAGTAAATGACCAGAGACGTACCTCTCTAGACTATATGAAGAGAGACATCATGGAGTTCTCTGAATATGTGTCTCAGGCTGGTATGAGCCTAGTATTGAGAATCATTTTACCTTCTCCAAGGATGATGCCACAATATGAATAAAAGATGACTGACTTTATTAATTGGCTCATTTTCTGGTGTCATTCTAAGGCAGTGCAATATCTGTCAGCATGGAAAGAGTTGGCCAACAGACCACACTGCTTTGCCAGGGATGGTCTGCACCTCTCACCTCTAAGCTTTTGAATATTAGCTAAAACATTGTCTTCCCCATAGTGCCTTTTTTAGGTAATGCCAAACTGAAAGTACTGCTGACATAACAAATCAAAACCAAGAAAATCTAAATGTATTACTGCTCAATGCTAGAATTCTAAGCAAAAAAACTTCACTCCCTAGAAGCTCTCTTCACCCTAGAGAATGCTGATGTCTGTGGAGTCACTGAGACATGGTTTAAAGCTGTGGAGAGCAACCAACAGTGCAAGGTTATAATGCCTTCCACACATTTAGGCCAACTGCTACACAGACAGGGACTAAAGGTGGAGGTGTTTCGATTTACACCAAAAGTAAATATACCTCAAGGCTGGTCAAACACGACAATGCAATTGAGCTGCTATATGTTCAAATCACCATAAGCAAAATCCAATATGACTTCCTTGCAAGCTATAGGTCCCCCTATATGACCCAGAAAATCCATACCATGTATTTAAACTTATTGGAAACACTCACCATCCAACACAATACCATAATCATGTATGACTTTAATTATTGCATTATTGACTGGGAATCCTATATAACACTAAACATACAGGCAGAGAGATTCCTGGATTTTGTAAACACAAACTACCTGGACTAGATAGTCAGTACACCAACCAGGAGTGCAGTCACACTGGATCTGGTCCTCACTAATACGAGAAAGAGCTGCACACCCCCTACTGTAGGGTCTATATTAGAATTGCGAGAGCTGACTTTCGCGAATACAAGTTCATCGACACATAAATGTCGATGTACTAAACGAGCGAAGGACTAAAATAGCAAACTGCAGAATACCGAATGTTTTACCTTGGCCAGCAGGGTGATCATGGGGATGAGGAAATAAATCCTTTTCCCCACTGTAGTGTGGTCTCAGAGTTGGTATATTTAAGTAGGGAGGTGTGGGAGGTGCAGGCAGGCTTGTCCCCCTGCAGAAACATTTGAAAAGTGTTTTACATTAGGTTTGTTCAGTTACTTTTACCTTACCTGTATGGCGCTGTTGCTTCCGGAAATACGTTCGGCATTCTGCAGTTCGCTATTTTAGTCCTTTGCTCTTTTTGTACATCGACATTTATGTGTCGATGAACTTGTATTCGCGAAAGTCAGCTTTCGTGATTCTAATATAGACCCCCTACTGTAGTGCCTTCCCTGGTAATGTCAGACCACAAAATGCTCTCCTTTGAAGTAAAAATAAAACCTGGACCCCCAGTTAAACCTAGAATATTCAGAAAGTACTCTAAGGTTAACTACTTGCAATTAATTGATAACCTGGTAAAATCTGAAGTCCCCATAAACCCTGAGTACACTGCTGCCTATGCAGAACAGTTCAGAAAGACCCTGTACAACCATGTTAATAGCTGCACAGAGGCAGCTGTACCCACCAGGAGAAAGTATAAAACTAAAACAAAAAACAAGCCACCCTGGTGGAATCACAAAATCAGTAGGCTGTATAATGGAAGGAAGAAAATCATGGCAAAAATTAGTAGGTGCAGAACCCAGCAGGATAGAAGCACTCTCACCAAACTAAACAAATAACTCAGAGGACAAATAAAGTCTACCAAAGCAAAATTTGAGGTAAAGTTGGCCTCCCAGGACAAGGGTAACCACAAGACAATCTTTAGTTATGTCCACAACCTCAAAGGCAATACACAATTGTGTGCAACGCTCATTGTAAATGGAGTCCCCTATACTGAACCAGAAAATAAAGCAAACGTACTGGCTGATAAATTCAACTCCAACTTTAACCCTCTCTCCCCCTCAACCTTCCCTCAGGAAACACCATCAAATATAACTTCTCCTGCTATCACTAAGGAACAGGTCCTTAATACTCTCTCTAAGGCCAAGAACACTGCATCAATGGGCCCAGATAATATCCCAGGATGCCTTCTAAATAGCTTGAAACATGACCTGTTATGCCCTCTGGAATTACCATTTAACTATAGCTTCCGGACTTTGCACCTCATGAATGGAGAACAGTAACAGTCATCCCTTTGCACAAAGGTGGGCCATCTACAAACCCTAGAAACTACTGGGCTATAAGTCTCACTAGTCTTATATGTAAAGCCATGGAAAGAATTATCATGGAAATGATCAATAATGATATAGAAAACCGCCAGACACTGAACGTAACCCAGTTTGGTTTCATCAAAGGCAGGTCATGCCTACTCAGCTAGGTGGACTTCTTTGAGAACGTTAGCAAAGCAGTGGATGAGGGCAAAATTGTTCACACTGTCTACCTTGACTTGGGCAAGGTATTTGAGACAATACCTCACTTTGGCATTGTTGACAAACTCAAGAGATTAGGTAAAAACCCATATGTCACCCAGTGGATAGCCAACTGGCTCACAGACAGGACCCAGGAAGTTAGAATTGGGGAGCCCACCTCTACAAACAGCCAGTCACAAGGGGGGTTGTCCCTCAGGGATCAGTCTTTGGACTGCTTATTTTTGGCATTTACTTCTCTGAAGCCAAGGCTAACATCAATGCTCTCTAGCTGATTAAATCTGCAGATGATTGCAAATTAGAAGCTGTCATCGAATACCACACTGACACAAATGTTCTCCAGGAGGGGCTGACACAGACAAACAACTGGTGTCAGAGCCATGGACTAAAACTAAATGCCAAGAAATGCATAGTAGTATCCTTCAGGAAGTCATTCACCCCTAGTAACTGTCATATTGACAACACACCCCTTAGAGTTGACCCAGTAGTCTGGGACTTAGGGGCACACATAGATAGTAATCTAGCCTTTAACCATCGCATGTCTACAGTAGTGAGGAAATCATTCTATGTTGAGTGACTTATAAGCAAAGGTGTGGCATCTAAGTCCATGGAAGCCATTGTTCCACTGTATTCGGCATTTATCAGACCTATTATTGAGTACAATTCCCCCTTTAGTATATACCTAACCAGGCATATCCAACATCTGGAACACCCACAGAGGTTCCTCACTAAAACAATGCAGGATGTAAGTAGAATGTCCTATGCAGACCACCTCAAGACCCTAACCCTTCATTCTGTCTCCTGCAGACTTTTGAGGGGAGAGCTATACCTGGCATACAGGGCATTGTCAGACGCAACTCTGAGACTACCCTGTCTCTGGAACAGACTCCCCATCCATGTGAAGCAGAGCTCCTCCTTAACCCAATTCAAGTGCAATTTGGACATTTGGATGGGAAACAGGAAATTCATCCATGGTTTGGTTCCTATGTCTCTAATGGACACAGACAACCTGAAATGTTTCATCTCCCAGGCCCCTACTTGTAAATGTTTCATCTCCCAAGCCCCTGCTTACACTTATCAAGCATATCAGAATTTGTCAGAGGTTTGGAATGCATGGTTAGGCTTAAAAAGGCCCTTGTGGTCATTAGCCTGGTAAACAGCTATGAACCTATGAACCTGTTTGGATTAAAATGTTTGACCCAGCAGGAAATAAAAAGGTCAGGACTTCTTTATCTAATGCAGAAAGGGTGGTTTGTCTTAAAAGACTGCTCTGTTTCTTAGTGTTGATTAAATTTAGAGTATCACCTAGAGTTTCTTCAAGTCAAATGACTCTCTGAAAATCAACTCAGCAGTTATACTAGTCAATCCTTACTTGCCTTTTAGAGTATTTGGTGAACTTTTAACAATCTGTGAGCAGTGAAGAAATTCTCTTTACATGGACTGCTTATGAAAAGGGACACAGTCTGCTGCCCAGAGTCACTGAACTCATGTCTACAAATTTTGCCTGCTTGTCTTCTGCAACAGCTTGTTTGTTTGTGTCTTTCGGCTTTTCCCGGTTAGGGGTTGCCACAGCGGAACTCCGGTCCGCTAATGATTGGCCATTGATTTTTACGTACCGGCTTGCCAGGCCTGACGCACAACCTTCAACGAAGGTACGCCCATTCACGCATGCCTCCACGCAGAAGACGCTCTAGCTGAGAATCGAACCGGACAGCGTCTTACTGTGAGTCAACAATGCTACCGCAGCACCACCACTGCGGTGTCTTCTGCAACAGCTAATGATCATAAAAAGTTACAGGGAGATAGATTATAGCTATCTTCACTTAGTGGTAGAGGTAGAACCTGATAGCTGTTTGACAATGCTCTTCTTATGCCATCTGTTTACCGAAAATCTTTTACTATACATTTCTGTGAGCAAACCATATTGCCTAATTTCTTTAGGAAAGGGATTACCTTAGTGCCCCAGATATACAACTACAGTTGGTAAGATAGTACTGGAACGTCTGAAAGGCATTTGCTGAGTGTGAGGTTGATCAGTTCCTGAGATTCCAGTCTTTATACCTCTGCTCTTCAGCTGTACAGTATATCACTTATTTGAGTGTGGCTGGGGTTGGTCATGGCTCAAAGCAGCAATGCTCATGTGATATACGTTCTTAAGTACAGTCATGCAACATATATGATGTCACTTGTGGTCTCAGAGAAGAGCATGATGAGAGACTGGGTTACCAAAAGAGCTGAGACTGTACAACTTCAAGATGAACAAAAGTACATTTAAAATAAAGGAGATGAGATAAATGTGTCATGTTTTACTGTCAAAACGTTGAAGTCAAGTAATGAGGAAGTCAGAACAATAGTACACATGCCTTCATCAGAGAACAAGCAAAAACTTATGAGATTTGATATGGTGCTATATCTTTCAAAGTTTATTCTGAATATGTAGAAGTATAATCTTAAGGAAGTTACTGAAACAAGCAGTTAAATGTACTGGAGAATAAAACAAGAGATTAGATTTGCTTAAACAGTTAGTGGCAAAAGTGCCCACATTAAAATATTAGTCACATGAACCTATGAACCTATGAACATTACAAGTAGATGCCAGCCAGAATGGAGCAGTTACAGTGGTTTTGCAAGAGAATAAATTATCTGTATATGGGTCCATAGCATTTACTGATTGCTAGAAATGATATACCCAGGGACAGAAAGAGCTGTTAGGCATAGTTAATGGTTGTAAAGTTTTCCATTAGTATACTTATGAGAAACATGTTAATGGAAAGTGAGCATAAGCCATTATATGGTATATTCCGGAAGTCATTCATATTTGTCAGAACAATACAATTTTATTGGTGATGAACTGGAAGCTAATTAGATGAATAAGCAGCTGCCTATAATTGAAAAAAATGAATAAAGTTTCAGAAGTGTACTGTTAGCGGACTTGATATGCAAATTTTATAAAAAGTAGTTTTGAAGGGTTGACCAGAATGAAAACTGCCTTAAGAACAGAAATGTAGCCTTATGTTTTCATTTAAAGAAGAGCTTATCTGGATACAAGGTTGATGTGTCATTGTCAACTATAACAAAAGGACTTGCAGTGTACTGTTTTGGCCAAGTGCATCTCGACATATTGAGGAATAAGCTCAAAATAACAATACAAAATCAGAGATGATTTCTTATTCAGATCAAAACGGAATGTGGAGTTATACTTAAACAGCTTTCTTTCAATATCAGGACTATGTACATTTGATTCGTGTTGACCATTGCTGCAATAGTTTCAAGGTCATGTAGTTATCAAATACTGTGAACAACATATTGATCAATTGTCTGAAAGTTATATTTTCAAAACATGCAGCTCAGATAATGTACCACAGTATGCAGACATAGAGTTCAACAGATTTTCAGCTAAAGTTGACAGGGTACTCGGTAACAGATCTGCAGACTATCAAACACCTCATGAAGAAGTCATAGAACTGACTGCTACATGGACAATCACGTATCTTTACTGGAATAAAGAAGTCCCTTACTGCAATGGGTTGGGATAACACCTCTGAATTACTTATTGGTTGTAAATTAAAAGAAAACATTTCTACATCTACTTCTTAGCTGATTCCTGTGCATCAAGTCATCCAAGTGCAAGAGAAACAGAAATTGAATCGGCTGAGACAGAAATTCTATCATAATCAACATTAGTATGTCTGTAACCTTTGAAAGAAGGGGGGAAGGTAAAATTTCAGTAAGGCTTTAATGAGAAGAAATCAGAGGGTGTTATTCCATAGGAATGTGAGCAGCCAATGTAATTTATCCAAAATGCAGACAGTGTGCATACTGTCATCTCATGTATTCAGAGAAGTGTCCAGAAAACTATCTAAAGTGGTGTCTCAAGAGCTATTTCCAAAGAAGGGTATATAATACAAGACATGAGGTCAGACATGCTCTGTACAAATGTTATGCAACCTTAGGGGATGGCAACAAGTTAGTGATGGGCAAGGTTGGGTGCCACATGGATGTAGTAAGTGGGAGACTATCTGTACAGATGATTAACTGTGCAGGAAAATCTCTGTGGCCTATGGCCACTGTCTGAAATGTAGAATAAGATGACAATAGCCCTGGGCCATGCATTTCTTCAGAATGTTGAAATTGTGGTCTCACTTACTAGAGATGAACGTGTACAAACTATTTGTCATTTAGGATTTGTAGAAGGATAAAGGTCCAGAAAGTTCCTAATACTCCTGGAATCAGTCAAGACCTTTGCTCTGAGGTCTACCCAGCCTGAGGGAGTAATCTCTTGCCTACAAGACTGACACCTACTGAATGATTGTAACAAGAGCTAAGGGCCTGTTCAGCTTGAAAAGAAAAATCAAAACAGAAAAAATGTATAGATATATTTCAGTACAGGAGGAAAAAGAACACAGCACAGAGATGGAGTATGAAAACAGAAACTGTGTGATTGAAGCATGCAGTTATCAAATTCGTTGTGATGAGAGCCATGGCTGCATATCTTAGCAATTATACACTTTGCTCACTGCTTTTAGTCTTCCTGATTGAACAGAGGTATAGGACTTTCTTGATGTAATGGAATGGGATTTTAACAAAAAAGTTATACCTTGCAGTTACTGAAATCTTGAAAATAAACAAGAACTGCATGAACAATATTCAATGCTCTGAATGTTCCCCATAACTCTTAACATTTTAAATATAGACAAAAGGCATGAGAAATTCCCATGTCTTATTTCCATATTTTGAGCTATCTATGAGAAAGGAACCACCTATATGGAGTCAGAGGATATAGCAAATTTTCTGGCCAATATATTTAGCTACAATTTTACCGTTCTATCACCACCAATCACCCCCACCTAGGAAATACTTCCCAACATTTCCCCACCAACAATCATTAAGGAGCAGGTCCTTCCTGTTCTCTCTTTCTCCCTAAGGCCAAAAACACTGCTTTGATGAGCCCTGATAATATCCCAGGATGCCTACTGAATAGGATGAAACATAACCTGTCAGGTCTGCTGGAATCTCTATCCATAGCTAACACTGAGGCTTTGTGCCAAATGAATGGCGGACTACAATGGTTATCCCTTTACACAAGGGTGGGGACGCCTTACATGGACCCAGGAAACTATAGACCCATAAGTCTAACTAGTCTCATATTCAAGGCAATGGAAAGAATTATCATGGATCTGATAAACAATGACATAGGAAATCTACAAACCCAGTTTGGTTTTATCAAAGGTAGGTCATACCTGCTTAACCTGATGATCCTCTTCCAGAAGGTCACTAAAGCTATAGAAGAGGGCATAACAGTCCACATTTCCTACCTTGACATGGTCAAGGCATTCAAAACTACACTTTAATAGGCCATGGTAGATAAACTGACAAAATTAAGAATAAACTCATATGTCACCTGATGGATAGCTAGTTGGCGCACTGATAGGATGCAAGATATTAGGATAGAGGAATTCACCTCCAAAAAGAGGCCAGTTACTAACAGAGTCACATGGAGATCAGTGTTGGGGCCTCTGTTTTTTGGTATCTACTACTCTGAAATCAAGGCAAGCATCAAGGACCTCTGGCTGACAAATTATGCAGATGCCTGCAAACTAGATGTGGTCATTGAATCCTCTAATGACACCAATACCCTTCAGGAGGGCCTGATGCAGAGAAACAACTGTTGTCAGAGCCATGGACTAAAACTCAATGTGAAAAATGTAAAACAGTACACTTTGGAAAGATGCCCACCTCTGGAAATTACCACATTGATAATACACCCTTAAAATTAGAATCAGTGGTCAGGGATCTGGGAATGCATGCTGTCAGTAACCTGACCTTTGACCACCATGTATCTACTGTGATGAGGAAATCTTTCTTCATTGCAGCACTTATAAGTAAAGGCATGATATCGAGGTCCAAGTAGGTCATTGTTCTACTGTACTTGGCCATCATCAGACCTATCATCAAGTGCAATGCATCCTTTGGCATGTACCTGACCAGGCATTTGCATTATGAGGGACCATGGAGGCTACTCATAAAAAGAGTATAGGGAGTAAACAACAAGTCCTATGTAGGCCATCACAAAGACCTATCACTGTACTTGGTCACCTACAGACTACTGAGTGGCATCCCCTGATCCCTCCCTGATGCATGTTATGCATATCCACAAAACAAATAGCATAAGAAATGTTCATTCTAAAGTCATGGACCTTATCTGTGACATAAACAGGAAATATTGGATAGACAAGTATGTGTCTCAAAGATTACTGTTTCTCTGGAGAGGGATTCCCATCCATGTGAAGAAGGGTGCATTCCTAACCCTAATCAAATGTAACTTGGACCTTTGGATGGGGAATTGCAAATTTACCCCTGGTTTAACACCTGTGCCCCAAATGACTAGTGGCAGCCTGTGAACATTTGATGTGTACAAGCCTATATCACAGCAATATTTTGTTAAATTTTGGGAAAGCTTGGGTAGGCTTAAAATGTCTCTTGGGCTGTTAGCATAGCAATCACCTATGAACCTATGTATCCACCTACTTGAAATGCTTCTTGTTTTTTTCTGATTGCATCTAGACTGAGTGGCCTTCTTGTATGATGGAATAAAGTTTCCATCTGAAAAGGGATACAGTATGGTTACCAAAACCTTGAGTATAAGTAAAAACAAGTAACCAAACCAGAAGCCAAAAAACAGTGAAAACTGTTTATTGGAACACAGCAACAGAAACAAAAGGTTTAGTGCTTTCATCCATTAGGACATCATCAAAACAATGCACCAGCCCATTCAATCAGTATAAATAGTAATTAAAACCATCACATGACTCTAAGCTCATTAATTAAACAAGTATTAATAAAAATTTTGCACAATCCATTCTAAGATAAAAAATATTTAAATAAAAGTTCAAATACAATCACATTAACATTCTAAACATTTTAAATATAAAATAGGTGAAATGGAGCAAGTGTCCTTACCTTTTCAGGCTGATTATATTTTGGTTACTATTAATGTTTGTGACCTATACTCTGTCATGCCACACGACACTGGGCTTAGATGGTTCGAGGATATTTTTGCAGAGGTAGGTATTTTGTCCCAAGATCATATTAACACTATCAGTGCCCTCATGGAATTGGTCTTGTTAAACAATTTTTTGTTCTTTGAGGGACAACTTAGACAAGTCAAGGGTGTAGCAATGGGGGCAGTGTGTGCCCCCAGTTTTGCAAATCTAGTTATGAGCTTCTGGGAAAAACATTTTGTGTTTAATTCCCCTTTTTGCTCTGGGTTTGCTTTTTACACCCGCTTTCTGGACGATATTTTTATTGTCTGGAAAGATAGTGAAGAAAGACTTAACAGCTTTTTCCAATACATTAATTCCACAACGTCATTTTTAAGATTTGTTCATGGGTATAGTGATTCAAGTATTTCTTATTTGGACATGACTATTACTAAGGATTTGAGAAAGAAGTGTCTAGTGTCTAATATTTTTCGTAAAAGCACCTTTTCTAATAGCTATTTACATTTTGAAAGCCACCATCCTCATTGCCAGAAGAAATCAGTGGTAAAAGACCAACTGGTTAGGCTTGCCAGAATCATTTCTGAGGATGAGGTTTTTGAGGGTGAATGTCGGATTCTTTTGGAAATGTTTACTAAGCGGGGGTATCCCATGGAATTTTTAAAATCCACATTTGATGAAGTGGCAAGTAAGAGGAAAAGTGGATTCTACCTCCCTTTGTTATATCATAATATTAAGGGAGTTCAAGATAGTGTCACTGGGAACTTGGGGGTGGGCTTTCATGCTACCACAAGTGAAATTTAGGTGTGTGATGGAAATAAGTACAACAGGTCCTTTATTTGTACCTATTCTTTGGATAGTCATGAAATTGTACAAAACAGTGAGAAATAATTGGCTGCTGATATCTGTGAACCCCCAAGTGTGTAGAGTATTAAATGATAAACCAATTGTGGTTTATAGGAAGGACCTTTGTTTAAAACAGTTATTGAAGAGAACACATAGTAGGGATTGTATTTCATCTGGCACCCGAGGTATGTCCAGGTGTGGATGTTGTAGAACTTATCCTCGTATATTAGTGGGCTGTGAGTTTTTTCTTAATGGATTTAAGGTTCTCATTAATGAGAAATATAATTGTAATACCAAATGGGCTATTTATGCTGCCTGCTGTTTGGATTGTTCTGCCTATTACATAGGCAAAACTATTAGATGGATGAGAGAAAGAATATATGAACATAAAAGAGATATTAAAAATAAAAGACAAAAATGCTTTGTTCAGACATATCCAAAAAAAAAACTGGATGCAAATTTGGGTATTTTGTCATAGAACAGCTTAAGAGGGATGATAGGGGTAGAATTGTGGAAGAACATTTACTTGTGAGGGAACTAAAATGGCAGCTCAAGCTAAATTCCCTACTGGAGCCAGAACTTAATGATACTTGCTCCATTTCACCTATTTTATTTTTTAAAAGTTTAGAATGTTAATGTGATTGTATTTGAACTTTTATTTAAATAGTTTTTATCTTAGAATGGATTGTTCACCGTTTTTATTAACGCTTGTTTAATTAATGAGCTTAGAGTCATGTGGTGGTTTTAATTACTATTTATACTGATTGAATGGGCTGGTTCATTGTACTGATGATGTCCTGATGGATGAAAGTGCTAAACCTTTTGTTTCTGTTGCTGTGTTCCAATAAACAGTTTTCACTGTTTTTTGGGCTTCTGGTTTGGTTACTAGTCTGTGAGGTAATAAGTAAAAACAACACAACTTGTTTGAAGGCCTGCTTCACTAGGTAGTAATTTTGCTTTGACTTATGGTACAAAGATGAAACTGCAACTGATGATCAGCTAGTTTCTTTCATGTGATAATAACTGATTCAAGTACTACAGAAAGAATTCCATAAATTGTTTAATAAATGCTGCAAAAGCTGAATCCATGATATCTTTAAACCTCAGACAATAATTACTATACTTGTAACATGAGATTTTCTTAAAAAAGTGATTTAGTGCTTGTAACCAAATACAAGAGTTTGCAAATTAATTTCTTATACTGTTATACTTATATTGTGTTAGAATATACACACAAATAATCTCAAAAAAATCAGAATCACAATACATCACATATCCACTTCATTGTACCCTGAAATATTGGATGCAAACACATAAAACAATGCAAACCTCTCTATAAACCCTATCACTACCAGTGTATATCCAAGCAAAAGCACGCACACATTATGAATACTTTGTAAAAGCCTAACCTATTCACACAGCAGCATTGCACTATAAAAAGCTTGCCTTCACAAATTCACTAGACACTTGACATTAAATTTGTACAACTCTCTCAGCAACTGCAATGTAAATACAGTAAACTCTCAGTTAACCGGCACCCATGGGGATTGGTAGATGCCAGAAAACTGTAGTTTCTGGTTGCTTGAGATTTACTACTAAAAATAGGCCTGACTAATACTATACCCTATACTATTTGTTTGATTTGACTTGTTCATAGGTTGGAGAGAGGGAGAATTTATTCCTATCTTCCTTTTTAAAACTCTAAAACTCTAAAAACTTAACATATGTTTCTGTGGGGGGGGGGGCAGAAAGTGCAACACTTGAACATTGTACTGTATTTCTTCGATTTTTTTTTCTGGTTGCTTGTGTTCTGGTTAACTGAGAGTTTACTGTAATATATTTTATGTGGGAGGCTTCCACTCCCACCCCCTTACTTCTGTGCTAACACCATGATTGCACAACCATAACAAAAGTGAAAGTCATCAATTTATCCATATTAGACAACATGTACCTCAACTCTAGCATAAATTGGTAAATACAGCACTCAACAATTTGTGCAGCAAATGCACTGTACCCATATATGTGTATGTGTGTGTGTGTGTGTGTTTGTGTGCACGCGCATATGTGTGTGTGTGTGTGTGTGTGTGTGTGTGTGTGTATGTGCTTGTTTGTTGAAACAAAAACAATAAAATAGTTTAGAGGCTATTTAGCAGTATTTCACTAAATTATGCATGTGCCACTCCAGTATGGTTCTTTTTTTCCTCTTAATGTCTTGCTTGTAAAATGTCAGAGACCTTTGTATCCATTGTTTGCTTCATTTACGCTGCTAATTTCATTGAATATTGTATAGCTTATAGACACTACTTATCCAAACCTAATTTCTGTTTCTATCCTGTCTCATAAAAATGCCTAATGTTTATTCAATGGAGTTTTAAATTCTGTTACTGGATCCAAATATATTTTTTTATGTTGGCTGTTTTAGTCATCTACCATCCTTTCTAGGAACATAATACTTCCCCTAGTCTCCCTAGAGCATCTGACTTCCAGCTTCAAACTGTAAAATACTTAGAAATACAACAGCTGGGTTATACATTGGCAGGCATTATGGCTACTTCGACACATTTTCTGGATCCATTACTCTAAATTTATTCCTCTGTTAACAAATTACAAGCAGCACTGTTCTGAAAACACCTTTCCTCCTTCTCAGCCACAGGGTGCATATTATTCAGCAGCACAGCATGTACCTTAAACCCTGTAATTTGTTCTGATATTAACAACATATGTATGGCTCCTACACAATGCAAACAAGCACAGTTTTGTCAGGTCGTATTTTTCACTTCTAATCATTCAAAGTTGTATCCAAGCTGTTTTGTGTTTGCTTGAATCATTCACTTCTAATCATTCCCTAATCTTACTCCAAGCACAGAAATGTGTGCCTGGATCTCCAATTGGTCATCTTAAAAGATGAACTGACTGTGTCTGACATTCATATTTTACATCAGCTAACTATGTTCAGACATGTTGAATGCACAGTGAAGGTTAAGGTGTTTTCATGGACATTCCACAGTCAGGTTCAGCACTTAGTCTGTTGAACTGTTTTTTCCCTGGAATGCGTATCATATGCCACTTCTCATGGCCACATGCATGCAGCGAGCCTTAGTGGGAGAGTGTCTGTACAACTGACAACCTGTGCTGAAAAATCCTCAGTGCCTGGCATGTAGAACAAGATGAGTTTTGCGTTTCTTGAGTTTGTTGAAATTGTGGTCTCACCAGAGAAAAACTTCTACAAACTGTTCTCATTTAGGATTTGTATATAATATTCCTGGAATCAGTCTAGACCCTTGCTCTGAGGCCTACCTTGCCTGAGGGAGTAACCATCTGCAAGTCCTTTGAAGCAAGGCTGACAGGTACTGAATAACTGAAACAAGAGTTAAAGGCCTGTGTGCCTTGAAAGGAAGTGGGTTGTTTCAGCAGTGTCAGTTTGCAGAGTAATATCTATATATATATATATATATATATATATATATATATATATATATATATATATATATATATATATATATATATATATATATATATATATATATATATAGATAGATATAGATTGCCTTCTAATACTTGAACGGCCATATCATTAAATTTCATTTTAGAGAGATGAAAATCACAATAATGAAATACCCAAATGGTGAATTTTTCCCAGGGCAAGTAAACAGTTGCCCAACATGCCCTTCTCTACACTGTAGTACGATTCTGGAGTTGGTATATATAGTTGAGGTGGTGTGGGGGGCGTGGTCATAGGTGTGTTTTATTTACTCCGGTGTGTGTTTTGTTGAAATTTGGGCAAGAGTTTTCATCTCACGAAAATGAAATTTGATGATATGGCCATTCAAGTATTACAAGTACAGCTATAGATATATATATATATATATATATATATATATATTGATATATATAGATATATATATATATATATATATTATATATATATATATATATATATATATATACACATATATATATATTCTATATATATATATATATATATATATATATATATATATATATATATATATATATATATATATATATATATACATATATATATATATATATTTGTATATATATATATATATATATATATATATATATATATATATATATATATACATGGGTCACCTTCATTTCGTCGACAGTTCATTTCACCGACAACCAAGTCAGCAGGCCCAATTCACTGACACTTCAGTTCACCGACACTTCATTTCACCGACACTCATTTCATCGAAAATGATATATGGCCTATTCCCCACTGCAGAGTGACCCTGGAGTTAGAATATATAGTAAGGGGTGGGGGGTGAAGCCCCCCACATATCATAAACATTTTACAGTATACAGATGCATTCTTACAAGTACAATGAATAACTATTACCAACAAACCATT